>NW_018164444.1:3809991-3815834 GCF_001263595.1 Phalaenopsis equestris
GATAAATGATCCTTTATTATTTTTCTTGAAGTAAACATAGCTTAATCGCACATCCACCTATAGTAAACATGCATCCCGTAGTGCTCTCTTTATATCGAGATCTCTAGTTAAATCTGAATCAACATAACCAATGACTTTTTTGTTGTCCTCACGAAATGCAAACAAACATCTTTTGTTCCACAAAGATACCTAAGGATCCATTGAACTGCTTTTCAATATTCTTTGCCCGGATTACTCACATATCAGCTATTTGCATTTACTACATATGATAAATTTGGACGATTATATACCATAACATATATGAGAGATCTCATTGCACTTGATATAGAACTTGAGACATATATTCAATCATCACCTGATTGTGAACACGAAACTGACGAGAGCCTAAAATGCGCTGTTAATTGAGTACCAACATGCTTGTTATTTTGCATATTAAACGTGTGCACAACTTTCTCAATTTTCCCTTTTTGACCTAGAAATAACTTACCTGCCTTTCTGTCTCTCTGGATTTTCATGTAGAGTATTTTTTTTGCAGCTCCCATATCCTTTATCTCAAACTCACTGCTAAGTTGAGTTTTTAACATTTTAATATCTTCTTTATGCTTAAAAATTATCAATACATTATTAACATATAAGAGCAAGTAGATAAATGATTCTTTATTATTTTTCTTAGAATAAATACAACTATTAATAGCTACTTCTTTTAAACTCATTAGCAATCATAAATGAGTCAAATTTCTTATTCCACTGCCTAGAAGACTGTATTAAACCATACAGAGGTTTCTTCAACAAAGAAATATGATCTACTTTTTGTGTAACTATGAAGCCTTCAGGGTGCTGTATATAGATGTTCTCTTCAAGCTCTCAATGCAAAAACACAATCTTTACATGTAACTGCTCAAGTTCAAGATCATGCTTAGCCACAATGCCAAGTACAACTCAAATTCAAATATTCTTGACATCTAGAGGGAGTACATCAGTAAAGTCTATACTTGGATTTTCATTGAATCCCTCAACAACAAACCTAAACTTATATCAAACATCCTTAACTCCTGGCGTGCCTTCTTTTTTTTTTTTTGAACATTCATTTGCATCAAATAACTTTCTTACCTTGAGGCAACTTTACCAAATCCCAATTCTTATTATTGTGTAGGATTTAATCTCTTGCATAACAATCATCCACTTAATAAAGAATTGAATTCTCCTCTTCTTTATAGCTAGAAAGTTCTTCAACACACTCGATTACTTTAGTTATATTTAAAACACAAGCAACCAAATCGACCTCACCATACTTTTAAGGCTGTTTAATTTCTGTTCTTATTCTATTATTGGCAATAGAATATTTCAATGGTTGCTATCGTGATGGTACGAAAGCTACATCACCATGATTATATGAATTTGACTTAGAAATTATGCCTGAAGATGTGCTTATTTCAATATGAAGCTCCACTTGTCTGTGCTAGACTTCTCTTTTTTATCATCACCGTTATATTCTATAATAGGTGTTGTATGTAACATGACAGATTTCTTTTAGTGATCATTTTGTTGGCTTCCCAACACGACAACTTTTAACCTTTAGTTTTATAACCAAGAAATACACCTTATAGATCTAGACTAATTTATCATTTTTAATATGAGCATATGTAAGCGAGTAAAAAAATCTTAAATTAGAGTAATCTATAAGTTTACTCGACCAAATCTCCTTTGAAGTCTTGTTAATAAGAATGGAAGGAGAGCGATTCACCAAGTAACAAGCTGTAGAAACAATTTCAACCCAAAATGACTTAGATAGCTTGACAGATAGTTTGACATTAGAGAGTATGCAACGAACTTTCTCCATTAAATTCATGTTAATATGCTCTGCCACATTATTTTGTTGAGTCGTATGTCGAACTGTGAAGTCTCTCATAATTCCTCCTGATTTGCAGTAGACATTAAATTCTCCGGAGCATAACTCCAACTCATTAGCAGTGTTTAGTCGTTTAATTTGCTTTTTAGTCAGCTTCTCGATCACAAGTTTCCATTCCTAAAAAATAGCAAAAATATTACACTTCTGCTTCAAGAAGAAAACTACCCAAACTTTCCTAGACAAATCATCAATAAATGTCAGCATATATTTGAAACCACCTTCAAATGGTACTGTATATGGTCGTCAAAGATCAAAATGTATATAGTCTAGTATTTTCTTAGTATTGTGAATGCTAGTATTGCACTTAACTCTCTTCTGTTTCTCAAACACAATGCTTACATAACTTCAATTTACTAATATTCTGACCATTTAAAAGTCATCTTCTACTTGGTTCAACTATTCCATTCTCACTCATATACCCAAAATGCAAATGTCAAAGTCTGGTTGCTTCATCATCTAATATGAAATAAGTAGTAATTATTGCATTACCTATCACTGTAGATCCTTGCAAAACATCTCACCAACAACTTTCTTTAGTCCTTTCATCATAATAAGAGAACCTTTATTGACCTTTAGAACTACACCTTCACCATTGTCCTTGTACCAATTAGCATCAAGAGTACTTAATGAAAATAAACTCCTTTTCAATTTTGAGACATGTCTCACATCTCTAAGTATTCTGATGACTCCCTCAAACATCTTGATTCTAACAGTTTTAATACAGATAATCTTACATGAAGCATTATTGCCCATTAACATGGTACCTTATAACACTATTTCATATGTTAAAATTAGTCCCTATTTGGACACACATATGAAACATGCAGATTGAATCAAGAACTCAATTATCACAAGGTTCACTGTCAGAGACAACTAGGCGTTCACATTAACTAGCGACTTCTTCAACAACGCTAGCTTCACCAGAATGAATTGATTGTTTGCCTTTTTAATTTGAAGTTGCATTCTTATTTTTGTTCTACAACTAATAACATTCAATTTTGTTGTGTCATTTTTTTACAGTAATTGCAGATCTTATCTTTATTCATAGATTTTGATATTCTTTTTGTATACCTACAAAACTCTCCTATTGAGTTCTACCTCGAATGGCAAGGCCTTTTCCTTGAGCACTATATTCATCCACAAGATGTTTAATCTTTTCTTTTAAAAAATAAACATTATATATTTTGTGTAGAGTAAGTGTCACTGCCCAATATAAAATGATATATGTAAATGTTGTATATGATGAAGGCAACGATCACAACATGATTAATGTCAACTCTTCATCATCATACTTAAATTCTATGGCTTCTAAATTAGGAGTGATTTCCTTGAAAATAGTTGAGTGATCTATAATAGATGTATCTTCCATCATTTTGTGAGAGTGCAAACGTTGCTTTAAGTGTCACTTACTCGTCATATATAATGACTCTAATTTCAATCATAACAGAAAAAAGTTCATCTCCTTCAAAACTGTGTAGAATTTGATTAGATTAATTTGAGAAAGAGCCTTTCGATCTTTACGTTATTTCTCCTCCAACATTCATGATGAGGGCATGTTTTCGAATCCAAGTAACATGTCGTCTAGATCAATCTTACGCTATGCCAACTTACATCTTAAATCTCCAAAGCTAAAATCGATTAGATTAAAAGAGGGATGGCATATTTCACTGTTATCATCGTGAAGATCAAAACTTGATTATGATATCACTTATTATAACTTGCTATTGAATCGATGCAACAAAGAATAAGAGAAGCAAAAGGAAGAACATATAAAATTTACATGGAAAACCCAAGATGGAAAAAAACCACGGGCAGAGGAAAAGAATTCACTATTTTAAATCTGAAATTGCCAGTGAAGAGCTTTGGCCAACATAAAATCAAAGCATAGAAAAGTAGGTGCTTTGTACAAAATAAAGAAGGGAGGGGGGTATTTATAGCCTTTGTACAAAACCCCTTTAAAGGAAATGATTAAAAGGAGCCAATAAAACAATGACACATGGATTGCAATCTAAAGACTATTATAAGATTGATCAAACGGTCAAAGCTTTCAATATGCATGCTCATGTGTTTCTTCTAAAATCTCAATTTGTGTGCGCACAGTTTTCTTATAAATCTTCAATACACATGCTCATAATTTTTTTTACAAGATGATAAACGGGACCCATAAAACTTGTGCCACAAATTTAGCAGTATTTGATTATAGCTCGTCACTAACGCAGGATGAATTCGTAGGGGGCTTGAAAAAGTTTTTTTTCTTCTGAAAATCTGAATTAATTTCTACTTGATATTTTATTTTTATGTGAGGAAAATCATGGATTCCCTTCTAGAGGTATTACTGAGGTTTCTTGGAAATAGATCCATGCATACAATATCATCTAAGGGGTATCAGATTTGCATGCAAGTCCAATTATGATCTGCATGTCATTTTGCTGTAGTATACTAGCTGACAAATCCATTTAATTATTATTTCTGGTGTCAGTGCTCTTGGTGCCACTCCTTAATCAAAAGGGACATTTACATACCACCCAATTCATATATATTTACATATCTAACAACTAAACTTTACTTTTTACGTTCATAGCACCCCAATTCTTTCAAATCACATAGAAAATGCCACTATTTTAATTTTGAAAAACTGAAATATAACTTTTCATGCATAGGTATGGTGGTATAAATGCAAAAATTGAAATTTTGGTGTTAGATATGTAAATATATAGGAATTAAGTGGTATTTATAGAAATTTCCAATCACTAATGCACTAAGAAAAGACAATTATGGAATCTGGCATAATCCAGATACCAAATAAATGAAAGCAAACTGGGCAAGTTGAAGTGAGTGGAATTTCTGATTGGAGAGGACATCCTTTTTTATTTTTTTTATAGTTCACATATGCATTCTCTTTTTGTCTGTGTTCCATTTCTTTCCTTTGGCTTAATATGCATTCTGACAATTTGTGTTATTATTCTCTCTTGATTTTTTTGCAAACAATTCATGTTCAACTTGCTAATGTTCTCTGAGTTTGGCTTGTTTTTGAAGCTCATGTTCTGGATGAGCCAAATACAAATATAAACTAAGCCCTTCTTGCTAGCTTCGTTTGTTTAAGCCACATTAACAATTTGTTATTCCACTCGTGTTTTTTTTTTTTTTGAATTTTAATTCAACAGTTGTTCAATAAACTGTCTGAGTTTAATTCTTTGTATGGTAACTTCTGATTAATCTGCAAATTTATTTCAAATATTATATGCTGCAGGTTTTTTTGTTTGAGAACTTGTTCTCTTTCGACTTGTTGATTTTTTCTAATTTGACTATTACTGTTTATTTTTCATGTTTTTGGAATGGGCGATTGGCACCTGCTTGATTGAATTACACGGTTACTGCTGTATTTTTAATTTCCATGTGGCTGGGTTATGGTGTCCCCAAACGTTCATTTTTCTTGTTCATGTAGGATCGGGCTAATGAAATATACAAGAAAGTTGAAGATCTCAAATCCATTAGAGGAAGAAACCAGGATGCCATTTTAGCTGCTTGCTTATATATAGCTTGCCGGCAGGAGGATAGACCTCGCACAGTAAAGGGTACACAATAAGAGTATTCTTTTTATTAATTAATTTATTTAGTTTGTTCTTCTTTATGTAATTTTTTTTCTCTATTTTTTTTCCTAACTTCAAATCAGAAATTTGTTCTGTTGCAAATGGGGCTACTAAGAAGGAAATTGGCCGAGCTAAAGAGTTTATTGTTAAGCAGCTTGAAGTTGAGATGGGCCAATCCATGGAGATGGGAACTATTCATGCAGGAGATTTTCTGGTCTGTTTACTGATATAAGTTATTGAATTTGTTTTCTTTTGATTGATGGGACAAGCATTACTTGTTTTGAATTTGAGATTGTTTGATATTTGCTCCTTTTGATTTGCGCAGAATTTGTTCATTGGTATCG
>NW_018164444.1:3816699-3818992 GCF_001263595.1 Phalaenopsis equestris
TATATATATATATATATATATATGTTGATTTAACTAGTTCATTACCTATGCTTAATATCGATTTTGTGATGAAGGACGGCTTTAATTTTAAGAGAATTCGACTATACATTTCTGATTCATCTTGGGATATTTTCTTACTTGAGGATTACATGGAGGTGTTGCAAACTATTTTGGTTGAGATAAAACTATAACCATGACTAATGTTCGGTTTTATTGGCCTATTGTTTAAAATGGTTTGTTATAGATTTAGCGTTACAATTCAGAGTGTACCAGAAGCCTCGAGGAAAAAAACATAACATTGTGCTTTTACATTTTTGCTAATTCTATATAAATCATGGGAGGATGTGATCATGAGCTTTATTCTAGGATTATCATGAATGCTTAGAGAATACAATTCTATTTTTGTTTCTCTTTTCAAAAAATGGCTCTTTTCATTCAATGTATTAAAACTGTTTATGCTTCTCAAATAACTAAATTATTCTATAATGAATTGTTCAAATTTCATTAATTTTTTATAATGATTGTATCTGATCGAGACGCAACATTCTTGAGTTAAATTCCGGAAGCCCTATGAAAGTAAATGGGAATCAGTTAAATATTGACAAGCTTATCTTCCACAAATTGATAATTGAACTGATGTATTTAAGAGGGCTCTAGGTTATCCCGTGCACTGCTTGGAACAAACATCTAATTGGGATTTGATACTATTTATGTCTGAGTTCGTATATAATTCATCTATTAATAAAATCTATGGCCATGAGTCTATTTGAAATTGCCACAAGGTATCAACCTATAAAAAAGAAAATGTTGTTTAGTTAACTTATTAAAATTAGCCATTGAATTTCCGAATCACACACCCAAAAAACTGCGTGATTTGCTTGAAGATGGTAATTTTAAATCCGCTGCTCATTCATGGAAATAAGTGGAATTTTAACCAGATGATCATTTAAGTTTATAAAGGTTTTCAACACGGATTTCAAACAATTAATTGCAAGAAATGTAGGGTCGTGTAAAAGTCATAAAGCATTGGCACTAGCACTTGAAAATTGAAAATCTGAGAAGAAAATATTGATTTGATTTGCAATTTATCTGATTTGAATTTATCCAATAAATTTGGTGCTGGTATTGTAGGTTCTTCTCTTTTCTACCTCTTTCGAGTTACATCTAGCACCTTACCAGACAAGTTTCTTCTGTGTTTTCCTGAAGCTATTTTGGATGATGTGATTAATTTCTACTAATAGTGAATATCAGTGGTATCTTATACATTGGCGTGACAAAAACCACTTTTAACATTTATGCCCAGACTTTTTAATACAGAATTCTCAATTGGGGGCCTACCTGAATCAACAACATAAATAATATAAGTTTCAACTTTCATGGTAACCAATTCTACAAGAATACAGAACTTCTCCATAATGTATGATTTTCCTTATGTAAAGTCCTTATATAATTGCTTCAAGGTAATTTCTTTTTATATTTTTTCTAAACTGCCACTAATTTTGCTTCTATCACTGATTTTCTGGAAAAGTTGTTTCATTTTGGGAGATGTTTTGCTTGCGTGATTGATATTTTGATATTTTGTGGAGTATGATAACTGCTAAAACTTTTTTCATACTATAAAATTTGTTCTTCGCTGTAGTTTATATTTTTTAATTTATGTTCTGTTGAATCTCAAATTTTGTTGGACTTAAATTATATTTTGGGTTGATAGAAACCTGCTTACTGTTTTTACTTTAAAAACAATTAATTTTTGCTGTTGTTAATTGTTTTTAAGATCCCAATTTGAATTAGTCATTTTAGACTCTTGATCATTCTACATCAGAAACACTTTAATTTAACTCAATAATCAAATTTACATGTTACATATACTAGGCAACTATCTAAGAAAAATCAAGCCATTCTTAAAATGGTACTACATCCAAAACAATTTGTATGATTGAAAACTCATTTTAAAGGGCACTCGAACTCGAATCCACCGTGATGGAGCAATGAAGAGCAAAGAAGAAATATGAAACATGAATTTGCAAATATAATTTCTCTTAATTGATGAATCGAAGGCAAACTTTAGGGGCCGTTTGGGATCATTTTTATCTTTTATTTTTATTTTTATTTTATTTTATTTATGTTTTACTTTGAAATAAAAAAAATGTTCGTTGGTGGTTGAATGTTTTTAAAATACAAAACATCCTACTGTTTTTTGAGTGTTTTTTAAAATAAATTATTTTGCATTTAAAAAGTAAAAGAGAAAATGCATGAAAAATACACTAAATAAGCATGTTCTTAAAAACAAAAA
>NW_018164444.1:3819062-3828680 GCF_001263595.1 Phalaenopsis equestris
TGTCATATGAAAGATTTGAGTGGTAAAATGTAAAAAGTAAAGTTTAGAAGTTTGATATATAAATATATACGAATTGAGTGCTATGTTTGTAATTCTTATTAGTATTGATCAGAATATCAGAGCACTCTTGGTTTTTTACAGGAGGAGCCCTATATCAATTGCAGCTGCTGTTATTTACATGATAACCCAACTATCTGAAGAGAAGAAACCCTTAAAAGGTTTGAAAACTATTTTTTCTTTTTTACAGAACAGGCGACTGAGTCTCCATTTCTTCTTCTGAACAATCTAATGAGTTTTTCACAGATATATCCTTAGCAACAGGAGTTGCAGAAGGTACTATAAGAAACTCGTATAAGGATCTGTATCCGTATGCGTCGAGACTCATCCCAACCTCGTTCGCCAAGGAAGAAGACCTCAAGAACCTTTGCAGCCCATAACTTGCCCTTTTAGAAGCTTCTCGGCCGGCATCAATGGCGGAAAATTCTTCACCTGATATTATAATCAACATTTTTTTCTTGTGTTGGGATATAGAACTGGAGTTGACCTGAAAGCAGGGGGAATTGCTGGGTTGTGGTTTTGGATTGGGTGTTTTTGACTATTTGTTTGTTAGGGGGAAGAAAGGCCAATCAATTCGGCTTTTCCCTCATTGTTGGAGAATTCTGATTTGTAGTAGCTTCATATATTGGTCAAATTTAGAGTATTGTATGTACTTAATACTGACATTTGGTGTTATTTTTCTGTACCTAATGAATGGCCCAAAAAGACTTATTTTGCTGTGCTATTTTAAAGGGTCATGCAAATTGTTGAGCACAATGAACCCATTCCATTTACAGCTTGCTAACCCGAAAATTTAAACGGGTCAGGATATTTAAGTCGAATTTGACCCACCCGACAATTATTTGGGGCCCGAGTTTGGATTTTTTGAGTCGGTTTCGGGTTGAGATGACATATGTGGCCAATTTTTGATACCTCTAGGTTTACTATTATGTAATAAGATGAGATTTTTTTATTGTAGGTTCTTTATTAAATTTTTCTATATATTTTTTCATATAATTAAATGCTTAACCTGAATCTGACCCGATATATATTGGGGTCAACTTGAATCCGGATTTTTCGAGTTGGGCTCGGGTCAGTTGGACCATGGTTTTACGGTTATATAATGAAATCGACTTTTTTGCTGAAGGGCTTTTATGAAATTTCTCTTAGTATTGATTCATATATTTAACATTTTTGATTATTTATGTTATAGCAATTACAACTTTAAAATAAATATTTTTAAGAATCAATTAATAATTGGGGCCTTTGCATATGTACCACACAATTCTTATGTATTTACATATTTGGCATCTAAAAGTTCATATTTATATGCATAGAACTCAATTTTAACATTATATCAAAACTAGTATTATTATTATTATTATTATTATTAATTTTTTAGCGTAAAAGAAATATTTTCATGTATAAATGTATGCTATCAAAATGTTATAAGTATAAATATCAAACTTTTCGTGTTAAATATATGAATACGTAAAAATTGTGCTATATACATAAATACCAGCATGCAAAATTTTCAATTAATTTTTATCTGGTTGAATCTAGTTCACCTATCAAAGTGCTTGAATTAAGTCTGCACGTCGAAAAGGCTGATCCAACGTGCTTATATATATATATATATATATATTATATAAAAGATATCAATTAAAGAATCAACCAAGACAAATGTCCATCTCTCATTTAAGGATGTTGCCCGTCACAAGGGAAGCAATTCCATTGTCCAAAACAAGGGGGATGGTCGCTGTACCGACAATATTTGATATTAGTCGACAATGCCTCATATTTACAACGCCAAACAGAGATAAGTCAGTAGTATAGTCATTGATTTTCACATGCATAAAAATACCAACAATCGGAAAGAGAATTAGCTCTTAGCAGCCTCTCTCTGAAAACTCTGTAAGTTGGGATCTCTTTCGTATGACTCTTTTCTTATAACACTCTTCCTATTACCGGATCGTACGTCGGAATCAACATATGATATATTTGTAAATTCTTATAATAATAATAATTACATTCAAGTTCCGGTTCAAATTTTAATCAAGAGCTTAGAAAAAAAAAATTCCTAAAAAATTATTCTTTTCTCCAATCAGCTCAAAATTTTCATCGTTGTTTTGTCTTCAAACAAGACAAAAAAACTCTCATTTCAATTTCCTGCCGTTCTCGTAAGCGATGACACATTCAAGTAAAAAGACAAAAATATCCGACATGTGCCTAAATAATTAAATAAAGTTTATTTTAATATTAGACTAATAAATTAATTAACACATCTGTATTATTCTTAATATTTCCTTAATTTTTTTTTCTTTTTTTTCATGCTTGCAATTTAGGGTCCGTTTGGGGCAGCTTATTTGTTGCGATGGCGTTTTGAAAACGCGTCTGACCTGTTTGGGTAAACTGTGTTTCGGCAGCTTATGCGTTTTCAAAACGCTGAAAACAACGTTTTCACACCGTGCCTATCGAAGTGCAGTGGCAGCTTTCTGAGAGTGGTCTGGCTTTTCCAAAAAAAATTAAAAAATTATAATAGCCACGACATCTAACTTATCAACAGATTATTCAATAAGCTGCAGCAGTCCCAAAGAGACACTTAGTTTTTTTTATGGGGGTATTTATGTATTATTTAAATTTCTAAAATCTATGCTTCACCAAAATGTTTCATTTCACATTAACAAATATCATTATTTTAATTTTTAAAGAGTGAAATGAAATTATGTAATTTGTAAAATATGAAGTTAATTTGTTAGATATATAAATACATAAGAATTGAATGGTTTACTTTTTTTATTCTTATAGCTATTTAGTTTATGTAATTATTATATATTATTTAATTTTATAATATAAATTAAAAAAGTTGAGCCATATGTTTTCTTTATATATATAAAATAAAAGACATTTGCACACATATCACACAATTTATATGTATTTACATATCTAGTACTTAAATATTAATTTTTATATTTATAAGGCTCAAATATTTTTCACCACATGAAGAGTATCATTGTTATTAATTTTTAAAATGTTTACACATTTTGATATATAGAGATAAAAAAGTTAAAATTTAGATGTCAGATATGTAAATACAACAAAAAAAGGGTCAGAGGTAAAAGCATCATGCTGTCAGATTTGAAATATATATATACACACACATAAAGAAGACCAAGTTTCTCTTTCAATGAAGAGTTGGACGAATTAAGTGGAATATGATATTCAATTATTTGACCTTGATAAAAAGAAAATGATGACTATTCAAATTTGATTTGTAAGGAGCCTAAGACAAGAGAGAGAGAGAGGAGGAGAGAGGGAATGCACAGTATCGAATAGTAATTTATGAGAAGTGTGTAACATTTTATTCATAGAACGGTCTCATATCTGTAGAGAAAAGGAGTATAATATGTAAGTTACATTTATGTCCATGCTTTTGTTGAGGGTACATAGATTATTTTAGGTATTTAAAAGTATGTGGGCCTAGAGCATGGCTTTTCTTTGACACGGCTAGCTGGACTGGCGATACCTTGATAGGTGTTGCCGGTCGACTAGGCTAATGAGACCAAGTTCAGTAGGCGTTACTGGTTGACCTATCTTCTATTAGTAAGGCATTAGCTCGGTCAGATAAGTCTTGTCGGTTAGGTAGTCGGTCGACCGTCAGTCCTCAACCCCTGATATAGAACTCTTATGAATAGAGTGATGGTAGGCTATTGGGTAGATGGTGAATTGCCATAATCCGATAGGTAGTCGCTTTTAAAATGAAGTGATCCTAAGGGATGATTAAGACTTATTCTATTGATTCTTGATAATGTTCAAGGGAGACTGTTGGGTGTCTTCGATAGAACACAACTTGAGGGGTTAGATTCTCCTTTGGGTTCGTTTCATCATGCAAAATGACTTGGATCACCGTGTGCTTTGCTTCCGGTTGTGTTATAAAAACGACGGCAATAAAACGAAAAACAGATCGAGAAATTACACCAGAAAAAGCGACACAAGATTTACGTGATTCGACAAATTTGCCTACGTCCACGGAGCTGTAGAGGATTTTATTAGCTGAGAAAATTACACCCTCGAGCGCCTCGACATTTACAAAAAAACTTTATATTTTCTCCTCTCTCTCTCCTCTCTTCTCCTCTCTCCTCTTTCTCTCAAGCCACGTGAGAGAAAAATCAAACGAATTCCTTCCTTCTTAGCAAACCCAAAGAAAACAACAACAACAGCCTATTTTCCCTTGCAAGCTACAACCGAGAATTTGGTTTTTGGAGAGAAGACTTTTGCAGGCCTTTTGCTTTGCTCTTTATAAGAGGTGCAAAGTAGCTTAAAAAGGTAATTCCCAATGAGAAAACCAAGAGAGAGAGAGAGTGCTTTGGCGGGACCGCGTGAGGGAGATGGCGGAACCGCGTGAGCAGGGAGGCAGGAAGGCTGAGCGGGAACAGGCAAAGCAGATAAAAAAAACAAAAGAAAAATCGTGATTAGCAAATTAGGTAATTTGCCTAAGCTACAGTGGACCGAGCTCCACACCTTTGTTAACAATTATCCCACTTGGAGACTGGGACACTGACTGCATCATCTACTGACTGCACCGCTCCTTTTAAAAAAAAAAAACGTGATATCTTCCACCTTTGCAACTCAAAGCCCATGTCTTCAAGCTCGAAGACCAACTGAAGTCGAGCATAACTTCAATTTCTCAAGTGTGACGCTCTTGGTCAACATATCAGCAGGATTCTTGCTTCCACAAATTTTCTCAAGTAGTAACTGTCTGTCATCTAACAATGATCGAATAAAGTGATACATGATCTGAATGTGCTTGGTCCTGTATTGAAATGTTGGATTTCTAGCTAGGAATATGGTGCTCTGGCTATCACTGTAGAGAGTGCCTTTCTGAACCTCCTTACCCAATTTCGCAAACTCTGTAGCCATATCATCTCCTTAGCAGCATCTGACACTGTAACATACTCAGCCTCTGTAGTGGATAAAGAAACTGTCTTTTGTAGATTAGAGCCCATGACACTGCAGTACCGCCAAGAGTATAAACATAATCTGTAGTACTCTTCCTACTGTCAATGTCTCCATAATCTTGTTCCTCCTCTGACTTGGGTGATTGATTTTTGCTGAGTCTGAAGTGACTGCCTGAAGGTGTGACAACTGGCTTGGCCTTGTTCATATTGAACCTGCTAAGCACCTTTTTCACATATTCAGCCTGTGAAAGTTTCAAAGTGCCTTTAACTCGATCTCTAACAATCCTCGTGCTAAGGATTTGTTTTGCCGCTCCCAAATCCTTCATTGCAAAGTGCTCTGACATCAGCTTCTTAAGATTATTGATCTCATAAATGTTGGCCCCTGCAATAAGCATATCATCCACATACAACAACAGGATGATATAAGAATGGTCAAAGTACCTGACATAGCAACAGTGATTTGCCTGGCATCTGCTGTATCCGACATTTTCAATGAAATTATCAAACTTCTTGTATCATTTTCTAGGAGCTTGTTTCAGACCATACAAGCTCTTCTTCAATCTACAAACTGAATCTTCTTTTCCTTGTACCACGAACCCTTCAGGTTGGTGCATATACATGTCTTCTGCAAGGTCTCCATGAAGAAAAGTTGTCTTCACATCTAATTGCTCCAGGAATAGATCTTCGGTAACAACCATAGCCAGGACCATCCTGATGGTTGTGAGTTTTACCACAGGAGAAAAGATCTCAGAGTAATCAATGTCTTGCTTCTGTTGAAAGCCTTTTGCAACAAGTTTGGTCTTGTACCTTTTACTGTCATCAGGCTAAGTCTTTACCGAGTACACCCACTTATTGTGCAATGTCTTCTTCCCTGGGGGAAGTTCTATTAGATCACATGTCTGATTTCTCAGCTGGGAATCCATCTCCTCTTTCATGGCCAGCTCCCACTTGCTAGAATTTTCATCTGCTAAGGTTTCTTCATAATTTTGTGGTTCTCCATTATCTATCGCAATATGTAATTTAAAGTTGGTGAGTAACGTTGCGGCGAATGCCTGCTTCTGATTGACCACTGACCTACGAACGGCGGTTGGAGTAGTAAATGACTCTAGACCTACCTGCGAAATAATAGAAATGGGTGCCCCGGACCCATTCTCCTCCTCATTCCCATCTTCGTCCTACTATGTGTCCTTTGGTAGATTGTCAAACTCCACAAACTCTGACTCCTGAGGAGCTACTCCAGAATTTGTATTGGCCTTGTCCTTGTACATCATCTTCTCATTGAAAATCACATTTCTGCTTCTGATAATCTTCTGATCCTGATCATCCCAGAAACGATAACCAAATGTTTCGTCTCCATAACCAATGAAATAACATTTTTTTGACTTAGCATCAAGCTTGCTACGTACATCAGGATTGATTAGCATATAAGAAAGACAACCAAAAGTTTTAAGATGAAATTTGACCTCTTTGCCGCTCCAGACCTCCTCAGGTAATTTACAGTCTAATGGGACAGTTGACCCTCTGTTGATCAGGTAAACTGCAGTGCTGACCGCATCTGCCCAGAAGGTTGGTGGTAGTCCTGCGTGCAATATCATGCTCCTAGCACGCTTATTGATGGTCGTGTTCATGCGTTCTGCAACTCCATTTTGCTGTGGTGTCCCCAGAATTGTCTTCTCCATTATGATACCTTGAGCTGCATAGTACTCCTTGAACCCACCATCAATGTACTCATCACCATTGTCAGATCTCAAACATTTCAGTTTTAGATCTGTCTCCGTTTCAACCATGGCTTTCCAAGTTTTAAACACAGAAACTACATCAGATTTATGCTTCAGAAAGTAAACAGTAAACTAATACATTTCTGCTATGGTCACCTATGAATGTGACGTAATAGCGAGAGCCTTCAAGAGATGCCACTGGGGAAGGTCCCCACACATAGGTGTGTACAAGATCCAGTTAATCTGTCTTTAGCGTTCTGTCACTTTTCAAGAAACTGACATTATTCTGCTTCCCCATAATACAACTCGCATTCTGAGATCAGCTGACTTCAGCTCTGGTTGTTTGCCTTCAGGACTGAAGTTCCTTCATGTCCCTCTGACTCATGTGATCAAGCCGGAATAAACCTGTAGTCATGTATAGTGTGTTAGTTTTCTTACCCCGAGCCAGTACTAGTGCCCCTTTTGTAACATTTTAGGAGCTATCTAAGAACACTATTTAATAACCACCCTCATTGAGCTGCCCAACAGAAATGAAGTTTTTTAACTCAGGAATGTGTGACCTTTTACAAAGTTCATTCACTCTTGTTAGGGAGTGCAATATCAATGTCTCTCATCCCCATCACGTTCAGAGCTTCTTCATCAACCAGATATATCTTCCCAAAATCACCTGCAACATAGTTTCGTATTAACTCTCCAAAGTCACCTGAAACATAGTTTCTCATTAACTCCCGGTGAGAAGATGTGTGAAAAGAAGTCCCCGAGTCCAGTATCCAGTCGTCAACAAAGTTATGAACTGCAAAAAATAGTGCATCCTGCACTTCTTCAGTTACAGCGTTAGCACTGACGTTCTCCATCTTCTTAGGATTTTTACGGTTCTTCTTTATGTGGCCAGGTTTGCCATAATTCCCGCAGGTTGCTTGCTGACCCTTTGACTTGCTCTTGCTTCTATGCTTTGATTTCGACCTTCCTCTGTTTGAGTTCATGTCTTGTGATCTCCCTCTGGAATCAACATTTAATGCTGAACTCGAACCTGAGATCTCGCCAGAATCTTTCCTGCGCACCTCTTCAGCAAGAATCAAGTCACGAATATCATCATATTTCAGTTTGGTTTTACCTGCAGAGTTGCTAACTACTATCTTTATGCTTTCTCAACTATTTGGTAATGAAGCCAACAATATCAGCGCACGTATCTCATCGTCAAAATCAATTTCAACGGACGATAATTGATTTGTAATAGTGTTGAAATCATTCAAATGTTGAACAACCAACACACCCTTCACCATCTTCAGGGCCTTCTTTAGGTTGATTACTTTTTTCATGAAGTGCATTTTGTTATTCGCCGATGATTTTTCATACATACTTGATAGGGCCACAATAAGATTGTCGTCGTCCTCTCTTTTGATGACATTATGAGTAACTGACTTCGATAGGGTTAATCGAATAACCCCAAAATCTGTCGATCCAACATATTCCAATTCTGCAGAATTCAAACTCAAAGAGTCGCTTTCCCAGTAGTGGAAGATGAAGTTTCTTCCCATAGAGGTAATCTTCTATCTGCATCCTCCAGTATCCAAAATCCGTGCCGTCGAACTTCTTGATCCCTGAAACCTTCACTTCGTCTCCGGCCATCGTTCTTCCTCAGATCCGAACCGGGGCTCTGATACCAATTGTTATAAAAACGACGACAATAAAACGAAAAACAGATCGAGAAATTATACCAGAAAAGGCGACACAAGATTTACGCTGTTTGGCAAATTTGTCTACGTCCACGGAGCTGCAGAGGATTTTATTAGCTGAGGAAATTACACCGTCGAGCGTCAAACTTTTATCTTTTCTCCTCTCTCTCTCTCTCTCTCTCTCTCCGCTTTCTCTCAAGCCACGTGAGAGAAAAATCAAAGGAATTCCTTCCTTCTTAGCAAACCCAAAGAAAACAACAACAACAGCCTATTTTCCCTTGCAAGCTACAACCGAGAATTTGGTTTTTGGAGAGGAGACTTTTGCAGGCCTTTTGTTTTGCTCTTTATAAGAGGTACAAAGTAGCTTAAAAAGGTAATTCCCAATGAGAAAACCAACAAAGGGAGAGTGCTTTGGCGGGACCGCGTGAGGGAGATGGCGGGGCCGCGTGAGCAGGGAGGCGGGACCGCGTGAGCAGGGAGGCGGGAAGGCTGAGCGGGAACAGGCAAAGAAGATAAAAAAAAACAAAAGAAAAATCGTGATTAGCAAATCAGGTAATTTGCCGAAGCTATAGTGGACCGAGCTCCACACCTTTGTTAACAGGTCGAACCGCTCAGGTCTGAGCCATTTGTTTTCCTTGGCCTTTAAATATTATAGAAAAAAATTAAAAAAAAAAGTTGCATAATATTTTAAATTATTAGATGAAAGTTACAAAAACTTATTCTTTTAAAAAAAGAAATTAGAAATTCTTAAATGATAAAATAAAACGAAAATAAAATTAATGTAAAGTGGCCATGATATTATTTAAGTAATATATTTCAAATAAAAGATGTGGCTTAGCATAGAGAACTCTATAATCTATATATAGTTTCAAATTAAATCCAAATAGAACTTAGTCATTCCCTTCCTCAAGGAAGCAATATCAGCCTCACACTGTTTATCTTCCTCTATAAAATCAACAAGAGAGAATGACAGAGAGTGAGCGAAAAACAGAGATGGTAGCCTCAGAGAAGAAAAGCAAAGGCCATGCTCTTGTGCTACCATACCCAAGCCAAGGCCACATCAATCCCATGCTCCAATTCGGCAAACGCATCGCCTCCCACGGCCGCCTCGCCACCGCCGCCATCACTCGCTTCATCGTCTCCACCACAACTCCCAACGCCGGCCATGTCGCCATAGAAACTATCTCCGACGGCTTCGACGATGCCGGCTTCGCTTCCGCCCCCCCCCTC
>NW_018164444.1:3829651-3833425 GCF_001263595.1 Phalaenopsis equestris
TATATATATATAAATTAATGAGTAGTGTTTCGAGTTGAAACGAGCAGAACAAGAACGAAAAAAATTTTATTCGTGTTCAACTCGTTAACTTAGCGAAGGAGCTAAACATAAATTTCTTAACGAACCGAACACGAGCTTTCACAGACAACATATACCCGGCTACCAACCAAATCTTGTTGCAGGAAATGAACTGGTTAGCTTCAGTGCGACGCGCAATAACAATCGGGCCAACAATACCCTCCGTCTACTTAGACAACCGCATCCCCGACGACCACAGATACGCCATCGATCTCTTTCGCCCAGAAACCTCTGCCTGCAAATCATGGATCGCTTCGCTCCCACCAGCATCGGCCATCTTCGTCTCCTTCGGCAGCATGGCCACTCTCTCTGCTGCCCAATTCGCCGAACTTGCCTTCGGTTTGGCTGCAACCAACCGCCCATTTCTCTGGGTAGTCCGCTCCTCAGAAAAAGCTAAATTGCCTCCGGGCTTCCCAGACAGCACTGTAAAGAAAAATGGGGGTATGTTGGTGAGTTGGGCTCCTCAGCTGGAGCTTCTTGCAAGCGGTAAATTTGGCTGCTTTGTGACACACTGTGGGTGGAATTCAACAATCGAGGGATTAGGTTTGGGAGTGGCGATGGTGGGGTTGCCGCAGTGGACGGATCAATGTACTGATGCGAGGTTGGGGGAGTGGAAGGAGGCTTCGAGGCGGGCCATGGATGATGGTGGGAGCTCTGATCGAAATATTACAGAGTTGTTGGATAAGTTCTGTTGACGGCGAAAAATTTGCGTATGTACGCAGCGATGCGTATTTTAGAGATGTTATTCAGATGTTTATTAGGGGATTATATTCGCGTTATACCCCCTGTAATCTCCTTGTAACCTACCTATAATCTATCTGTACCTTCTCGTAAGTCTCACACTTCTGTTTTCACACATTTGTATGTTACAGGTAGGTTACAAAAATGTTACAAGGGATATAACGCAGATATAACCCCCTAATACCCTTTGAATAACCTCCCTGACGTACGCAACGCTGCATTCGTCTTACGTACGTAAATTTTTCTCCTGTTGATATGATGATGAGAATAATTTTCTTAAATTCCTCGTTTTTGAGAATACAAATAATGAATAAGATTGAATGGAAGAAGTGATTTTCAATTTGGTTTAATGCATGTGTGGGTCAAAGATGGGGTCTTTTTTGCATTGTGTTTTGGTTATGTTTTGCATGATTTCATTTCTTATTTTATTAAGTGATGAAACTGGATGAATAGATTTATTTAAATTTCATAAATAAGCTCAATTGAATGCTTGTCAATAAACTCTATTAAAGCTTGTGAATAAATTAGAATTTAAGTTTGATTTATATATTATTTAGATTAAATTAAATTAAAATTTTAGCTCATGATGCATAAAAAAAGATGAATACTTAATTGTTTAATTGTTCTTCTTTTTTTGTTCTTTTGTATGTTTATTTTAGTTATTCATTTAGTAACCCTTTCATCGAAAGACTTTTGTTTTTATAAGTTCAGTACGTAACACCTCAACAAAGCTGGTTTGATTAGAAAATAAATAGCGCATATATAATATTTACTAGTTTGCTTGATAAGTCTCATTTAGTCAAAAAAATATATAGTATTAGCAAATTGGTATAAGTGAATTGGTATGAGTGGAGATCCTTCACATAAGAACATGAATGCTTATAATTATTATTTTTAAATAAAATACTTTTCATATGTTAATTTTTTTTTTTTTGGTTTAATTATATGTTGGTGGTTTCATCACCAATAACAACAACCGAAAATGGTTAACAGTGATAAATAAAAGGCTACTGATGAGAGTAACTTGTGATTGAAGTTATTTTAAAATACTCAACTTATCAAAAAATTAGGATGAATGTTTTTAAAAATATTAAAAAAAAAAAAAAAAACTATATATAGATGATCCCATATAATTTGTGAATCTATACAACCTGGGAGATATTTTGCGAAAGAGGTGGAAGGGAGCCAAAGATTTGTAAAGAGTCTTTCTCACTCAATTATGACCAAGAAAAAAGAGGAAGATTGGAAGAAAAGGGGGAGAAAGAGAGAGAAGTCCCCGACTTCTCTCAATTTACCTCTGATATATACTACATAGAGAGTCTATGCCCAACAAGCAGTCTAAAGAATAAATAAAGAATATATCGTAGATTGTACTAAACAAAGCCTACATATATTCAAGTTGATAAAATCCTCAACCTGAATGTCATGCGGCTAATTAATAGATATGTATGATGATGAAACAAAGTTCTCTCTTCTTTTTCTTAAAGAACTATTCAACGAGTTTGGTGATGCAACTAGGTATCAGTGAGCTCGGTAGGTGGTCTTTACTGGTATGAGCGATTTCAGTAAAAGAACTCAAAAAGTATTAGTGAGCTCAGCTTTAGAAGCTCGCCCGAAGACTCATGATTAGTGAGACCTATCAGAGGAACTCGTGTAAGTGCTTACGAGCTTCAAAGTTGCTTGCTAGGTTGTTCTAAATGGCAAAAAGCTTTGTAGCTTGTCATCTCCAAAAGTATGGCTAATGACCATAATTGGCCTAGTCAGAGTTAGGACATCAACGACATGATTAGTGTACTTGATTCATTAGGACCATGAGACCTATTTACTACTTGGGCTACCTTACTAGTGAGGAAATATATTTTTGGATATGCATTTAGTTCCTCTGGTCTCTTAGCTCTTTCATAGGATAGTGCGAGAAGAATGAGAAAATTAGAGAAGAAAAAAAAAAGAATGAGAAGATATGTTACACTTATAGGTTATTAAATAAACAATAAAAAATCAAAGTGAGTGATCTACCTGATCGGTACTCAATAATAGATTTTCTATGTTTTCGATTGTAATAACATTTTTCTCCACTGTCAAGTCTTATTATCCTAGCTTTATAGAACAATCGTGAGAGTACATTATTGAGCTTAAACTTTCCTTCCTCTAGTGGCATTGTTTGCTACAACTATAAAAGAGTAGTCACGAGTGTCTCCGAGCAGGCCATGGGTTGTGCTTCATTAAGCAATCAATATTTTTTCGATAGTGGAAGCGATATATTCCAATGCAATAACATGTAGTGGATATAGGAGAGTTTCTTTTTGATTGGTTTTCCTGGGTGAGAAAGTATTTTAGTGACATGTACGATCACTAGAAAGTTAGCACTCCCAAGAAGTGGTTGAATAGAGTATGAAACGATATAAGTATCACCTTCCACTTGCCTACTGGCTTAAGATTATCTACGCTCTTTCTGATAGCCTCCATAGGTGAGTGTGTACCTTCATAGGTGGGTGTCCCCATTGAAATTTTCCAATAAGAGCAAACTTGAATTTTTCTGTCAGGGTAGAAATTTTTGAGTCAGAGAAAAAAATTGTTATTTTCCCACTGTTTTTCCATCTTTCCTACTTCTTTTCTTAACAAAAGGACAATCATCTGTGTCATCGCGACATTCCTTATAGTTTTAGGGGAATACCACCGCGGACTCCACCTGGGGGTTTCGCACAATGTGGGCAAAGGAAGCCTTTGCCGGTTCAACAAAAGAAGAAGGAAGTGTCATCAGAACAACCAGCTGTCACCTGCAACGAGAAGCTTGCGAGCTTGCGTCGAGCTGGAGAGAAAGACAGGCGCAGAAACAAAGATCGGGCCGGAGAGAAGTATATAATATTTCACAAACATAAGTAGCATCGACAATTGTCGTCTTCAGTTGCTCGCTTCGTCACATAAAGTAATTGAAGTTATTGGAGTGGGGCTCAT
>NW_018164444.1:3833435-3868917 GCF_001263595.1 Phalaenopsis equestris
TATATATATATATACACACACACACACACAAATACATATGTATATGTATATGCATATGTATACAAAACACATTTTTAAGAAACAAAAATATTAAAACAAAGGAGTCCCACATAAGCCTGACATGTGAGAAAAGAAGGGGCCATAAGAATATTTTGATCCAAGGAGGGGAATTCTTTGACAAGCTCAAAAAAACTAGTGCAAAATAAGATACTTTCTTAACCTATGGAGTATATTAACAATAGGTTTATAAATGAATCAATTCACTTTACGAACAACTCGACTTCAATTGAATATTAAAAAAAATTAAGTAATCCAAATATGAACATAAATGTGAACTCGGCTTAAGCTCGAACTAAACATGATCATAAAATTAGACAAAGCAAAGTCCAACATATGATACTCGACTGGACTCGGCTCGGCTTGGCTCGATTACAAACCTAATTAATAGGGAAACTCACTAAGAAGGAAAATATGCAGATACGGAATGGGGCATTTACATGCACACTATCCAATTCTTATGTATTTGCATGCTTAACACCTAAACTTTATTTTTTACATGTATACCACCCAAATATGTCTTAACATAGAAAATACCACCATTTGAATTTTTACAGTGAAATAAACAATTCCATGCATAAGTCATGTGGCATGTATGTAAAAATTGAAGTTTAGGTGACAGGAATGTAAATACATAGGAATTATGTGGTATGTATGTAATTTTCCTAAACAATTTCCACAAAACATACAAGAAAGTAGACATTTGAATATTTCAAATCAGTAAAAATAGCAGAAAAATGCTGAGTAACATTCAAACCTGGAAAATTGCTTCCAGGTGAGTCAAAGTAGTGAAACAAATTACTTAATTACATTGATGGAATGACTAATTAAGGTGAGTTAAGCCAACCACACCTGCACATAAAATCATCAAAATTAACCAGAAAAACCTTGCATAGTAAGCCAATATGAATGAATAAGCTGAAATATTCAATGAGAAAGCTATGGGCTC
Source organism: Phalaenopsis equestris (assembly GCF_001263595.1). NCBI lineage: Eukaryota > Viridiplantae > Streptophyta > Magnoliopsida > Asparagales > Orchidaceae > Phalaenopsis > Phalaenopsis equestris. The sequence continues at coordinate 3,834,442 of NW_018164444.1, forward strand.
ACCACATGCCAATCTTCCTCCTGCATTTCCAGTGCTCAGACTGAGCTCTTTCCCACCTAATGGCATTATGCGAGAAATATCAGGTGCAAACTAGAAAATTTCGAGAAAAAATCAAGAGGAAATTGATAAAAGCAGAGTTTGATTGATATGAGATGTTAGTTAATTAAGTTATATTTTAATGGAGAAAATTCCATTAATGATATCTCGATTGAAAATTGATCAAAATGATATCAAGATCATTATATTAGGTTTGAAATGCTTCCAATATATATGTGGAAAACTTACAAACATACCATCCATTATACAAAAACACGAATGATATCTCGATTGAAAATTGATCAAAATGATATTAAGATCATTATATTAGGTTTGAAATGCTTCCATTATATAATTGGAAAACTTACAAACATACCATCCTTTATACAAAAACACGGGCATGTAGGAATTTTCACTAAATTTCTATTACTAAATCGAATCCACCTGCTAAAAAGGTTGAATCAAGCTCACAAAAGGAAATGGCTGAATCTAGTTTGTCTGTCGGCCTGATCTTTCTCATCTTCCTCAAAAGGAAAACCTAACCCACTTATAGAAGGAAAGCTATTGGAAGAAGCTATCATGACTATAAAAAAGTCATTATGACATAAATATCAATCATTCCCTTATTAAAGATGGCTTCCGGCACTTGTACTCACTCTTTTCATTCAGGTACCAGAGATGGTGGCTGAAACCTGACATCCATGTCAAAGTCTTTCATTCAAGATATTGGAAGAAGGCGACATACAGTACAAACTGAACTATATCAATTATTTCATTTTATTTATTTTCTCCCTTATATATAAAAGGGGAGGGAAAATGAAGAGGAGGATGGCTCCTAGTCTCTCTTTCCTGTATGGAGATCACTTTTCACACCCATTTTTTATTTTTTCCTCTCTACAATCCTATAACTTAGGAAACCTCCGAGGAACCAGCCTCCCTCTCACTTGCCAGAGATCGGGATTTAATATATTTCTTAAGGTTCCCTCAAAAGACTATCATCCATCTCCCTCTCTCTATCATTCTCTCTACGATACAAGGACTTTTACAGAGTTGTATGTACTCAAGAATGATACGAGACCCTACGACTCAAAAGGATTCAATTTCCTGAAAGGTGCGATGAGCAGGGAGTTCAAGCATAAACTCTACAAAAAAATACCATTTTCATCTGGAGAACGTCGTTAGAGAACGATGGATAGTACTAGAGAGTTCGTGACTCAACAAATCAATGAGTTCAGAGAGATAATGAGAAAGGAAACGCATGACATGAGGGAAGGTTCTCGAATTCATTCTCGGACCAGAATGTATAGCTGGTCGTCAAGATCAGTAAACCACAACCAAGACCTGTTGAGGATAACATCTACATCGCAACAAGAATTATTACGAAAAAAGATACCGAGACAGGAACTGGCGAGGCGAGAGCCGCATGCCAAGGATTCACCAAGAACAGGAGTAAAAAGTGCTCTCGACCCAATCTTCAAACTAAAAAGATTACACATGGACAATTTCGATCATTCAGATAGACTTGTTGTAGATTAAATTAAAGAAGAAAGAAGAAAACATAAGTTTTCTCTTAACTACTATGAAGAAGAAGAAATGAGAGGAAGGAGAGGACAGAGATTGATGAAAACCTCCTCTCAAGAGAGATTTAGAAAGTCGAGGCGTCGAGAAATCTTACAAAACAAAATTTGACCCCACCGACCACTTGGCTTTTTTTGAATCAGTTGTATGTTTACTCAGAATAAACGACTCATTGACATGTTTAATTTTCATGACATTGAAAGAAGCAGCCCTACGCTAGTTCGACCACCTACCGCATGAGTCATTACCTCGTTCTGCATATTCAAGAAAATGTTTGTGACTCAATTTGCCAGTGCACAAAAGCCTCCAAAAAGCTCGCAATCACTCCTTAAAATGCATCAGGAGCCCACCGAAAGCTTGAGGAGCTTCATCACTTATTTTCAATGTGAATTGTTGGACGTCCAAGGCCTTGAGTTGGCTGTCACTCACGTAGCTTTGGCCCAAGGCCTGTGTGAAGGGCCATTTTGACACGCTCTTGGCTTACAAAAGCCAATTGGTAGAGCTCTTGGAGCTCGCAAATAGCCACATCTCTGCAAAAGAGTATAATTCTTGACCTAAACCCTTATGACTATCAAAATCCAGAAAGAGATATCAGAACCAATCACGTGATGATCGTCGAGACTAGTAAAGTCATTACAGGAAGATGAAGTCCAGTAACACCCATGACAAACACACCTGTCTAGATCAAAGAAGTACGAAGGAGAGATTGGTTAGAAGGAAACCAGAAAAGGCTTAGGAGCTGCTCTAGCTCCCCCCTCCTTCTGCCGAAATAGCATCACAAAGGGTTTCAATGGCCAAAGTTGTAGAGGACATTCAGAATAGAATGTTTCAGAAAGTCATTTCCCTTTTAAACTAGCACACATGCCCGTGATCCTAATCGATACTGCAAACAAAAAATTTTGATAAAAATCCACAAGGAAAACTATCAAATGATATTAAGATCATTAGATTAGCTTTGAGATGCTTGCAATATATAATTGAAAAATATACCATTCAATTCTTATGTATTTACATAACTTACACCTAAAGTTTGATAGTTATATACATAGCACTTTGTTGGCATACAACAAGAAGTGAAACCAAAAATTGTTCTAGTGGGGGTAAAGATTAATATTTTGAAATATTCGGGTGACTTATTTATCCCGACTTTATTAGAACCAATATTAACATTAACGCTTATTATTCTTTGGAATATTTACATTCATACCATACAATTCCTATGTATTTACATATCTAATGCCTAAACTTTCATTTTTACATACATGCCACCTTACCTTTTCATGAAAATGTATATTTCACATTTTTAAATCTAAAATGGTGCTATTTTATATGTGATACAAAAATTTTGGGTGATATAAATGTAACAAGTAAAATCTAAGTGTTAGATATCTGAGTACATAGGAATTGGGTGATATGTATGTAAATGCCCCTGTTTTTCTTTTGGACATATATATTATAATAATTATAACTATATGCTCATAAAAAATTATAAAAAATGAAGGTTATCTATATTTTTTAACTCAATATGCTTAGTTCATATGATTATCTTTTATATCCAGATACTACACATTTACTTATTTATAATACTATTTAATAACCATATTTTTAGAGTATTAATTTATTGTAATTTTTTTTCATATTATAAATTATAAAATAAGCGTGGGGACTTATAAAATGTTCCTATGAATAAAGCCAATTACACTTCAGTCACTTACAGCAACAATGGCCCCAAGGAAAAAACATAATTTATATCAAGCTTTTAGGGCTGTAGGGACTGTTGGCTGCTGTAGTTACAATAATTGTGTGCATGCCTAATGAAAAAAAAAAACTTTGTTTATTGGGCTAATCAAGTACGGGACACAGGGCACAGTCCCCAGTGCCCCCACAATAGCACATGAAGAGTTGTATTTATCTTTTAAAAGTCAGTAATGGTGATATTTTTAATGTGATGATAAGAATTTGAGCGTTATGCATATAAATATAAAAATTCAGTGTTAGATATGTAAATACATAAAAATTGTGTGGTATGTATGTAAATGGGCCTATATAATTAATCAAATCAAAATTTATGTGGTACTCATTTCAAAGTAAATCCAGTCATCAATTTAGATCATGATCTTTAAAGCCAAATTTTCTTGTGTTTTAATACTCACCCTTCCCGAGATCATCTTCAAGCTCATGAACTACCAAGGATCTTCCAATGACAGCAGTAGGTCCACTCAACGGAATCTAAAACGATTTAATAAACATGTCATACAAATAACCATAAAGGAAAGCATTACAAATTGCGTAATTGTTTTTGCATATATATATATATATATAGAGAGAGAGAGAGAGAGAGAGAGAGAGAGAGAGAGAGAGAGAGAGAGAGAGAGAGAGAGAGAGAATGTTAACTCTGGTTAATTAAGTGGTAGGTAGAAAAGGGTTAAAGGTAAAATTAAGGTCATAAACTTAACTTGTGCATCCACGATTGTTGTCTCAGCCACACCTGCATGAAAAAAATAGAAGCAATATAACTTCTTTCTTATTTTATGTGCAATAATAAAGGGGGAAAATATAAAGAGTATTTCAAAGATTATACCATCAGCGTTAGCAATTATGTTTCCAAGATCACCAGCATGGCGAATATTGTCCTCAGGTGCCCCATGTGTCATCTTATTAGGGTTAAAATGCGAGCCTTCAAAAAAAAAATAATAACAATTAAATAAATGGGGCATTTAGATACATACCGCCCAATTCCCATGTATACACATATCTAACACCCAAAGTAAATATTACATAAAAAAGACCACTATTTTAACTTCTACAAAGTGAAATACACATTTTCATACAAAGATAAGGTAAGCATATATGTAAAAATTGAGGTTTAGGTGTTAGATATGTAAAAACATAGGAATTGAGGGGCATGTATGTAAGTCTCCCTAAATAAATAAATGTCTATATATATATAGCCTTCTGTTGAAGATCATTATAATTAAGGGTTTAGTTCCAAAAATAATTATAATATTGGAAAATTTTCCGGTTCAAAATATTAAAAATTTGCATTTTATACACAAGAGACACAGTTTGAAATCTAACAACTAATTTGCTTCCTACACGAAAAAATTGGTTTCCTCACAACATCTTAACAGCTAATTTTACAAATAGCTACAATCAACTCAATTAAACACTTAGCTACACTTTAATATCAATAGTAGATTTATACCAAATAACTAAGGCTTTATTTGAATAGAAGACAAATGAAGAAAATAAAACAATTTATGGGATGATTATCGATTCGCAATGAAAGACTTAAGCTTCTCAACATTTCTTTTATATTTTCATTATCCAAACAAGCTTGAGAGTTGTTCAGTTCTACCTGTGGAAATGCATCCATTACTAATATCACCATAATCATGCTGCATGACAGAATTCAGTAATATGTTTTTTTCATTAGCCAATAGTATAAATTAACAGATGAGAGAGCACGAAAAAGATACAGAAGCTTCTTACAATGTGGAAGCCATGAGGTCCAGGACTTAGTCCACTAACACGAACCTTCAGAATTGTGGGACTTGCTAAAAGACAGAATTACCCATATGTAAAAATAATAGAATATGCATAAATATTTGAAAAAAATAAATATGAAGGCAATTAAGAGAACTTGATGTTATTGAAATTTTTAAACAAAATTCATATGCCAAGATAGTAGTAATTTTGGGCAAAGCCTTTTCTAGTCAAACCTTTATTTTTTATTTGGAAGATAGCATACATACTACTTAATTCCAATGTATTTACATATCTAACATCTAAACTTCGATTTTTACATGTCACCTTGCCTATGCATATAAAGGTGTATTTCCTTTTTTTTAAGTTAAATAGTGATATTTTTTATGAGTAAACTTTAGATGTTAGATATGTAAATACATAAGAATTTGGTAGTGTGTGTATATATATATTATATATATATATATATATATATATATGTAAATGCTCTTTTTAATTTTTATTTCTTATCTCGTGCAGAAAAGAACTTATGGAGAGGGATGATGGGCTACCCTTGATATGAAAAATGGAAAATGGCACATAATGACAAGATAATAATATCACTCCTAAAATCAATATCATAAATGGAGATGCAAATAATATTGTTAGGGAACTCACCAAAGAAATCTAATAAGAAAAAGCCGTTATGCTTCACCTTTTATTGCATACAAGCAATATGTTGCATGTTTTCAACCAAACATAATATTTTTGTACAACTCACTCTATATTTATAAGCATTAAAATACATATTATTGTATAATTTTATGGTGCAAAAAAAGAAGTCTAAAATTTTCATGATTTAATTGCAATGAAGAGAACCTGAATTATAAATCATCAAAAACTTACTTCCTTAAATTAGAGTCTTGATGAAAGATAAAGAGAAAGAGGAAGAAGTTTTATACATTTTTCCTTGCAGTAATTTATTTATTGTGTATTCTAACAACTAGTATAGCATTAGAATATTGATTGATAAATTTTTAAATGCAAGCATGGAGGACAATAAGATCATGAATGACAAGTTCAATGATCAAAACTTGTAAAGTGAAGTTTATTTCTGCTAGAGAAAGCTCATCAATTGCTAAAAGAGAGAAAGTCATGATCCACCAATCAAGAGTAGACACTGATGAAAAGGCAAGCACTGAAATTGCCTGCCTTCCCTAACCATGAATGTCTCTTTCAACATTCTAAATAAAATGACATTAATAGGAGTCATAAAGCACTCATATGTAAATAACCCTCTGCCATCAATAAGACATAGTTCATTAACAAGGGACAATAAAGTCAATATTTATGTCGGGATCAAGCAACTTTTGCACATTTTGACTCCCAAGGGTCTTGACCCCCTTCGACCATCAAAAGCAAAGTTAAGGAATAGGTGACATCACGATACCAACACATAATTAAATATGACTTTGGTACAAGAACCTTGATATGTCGAAAACCTTTCAGAAAAGGAGTGATGTTGAGAGATCTTATGTCAAGAAATGTTACTGAGACATGAAAGCCTTGGATTAGTCTAATGTTGACAAAGTATGTTGGTGTAAAAAAATTTATTATTAGCTCTTATCTATTAGCTTAAGCTTTTAAATTGAAATTAGATGAATATTGGTGGATTAAGTCCAACTTTAATCCTGCTTTGATTCAGGCTCTCTATAAGGATTGTTAAATTTATAGAGATAAAATATCTTCCTAAAATATCATTCTCCTAACATAGAATAAAATTCATCATTCTTGTAAATCCAAATTAAGACTTGATTTTTTTTCTAAGAAAATTTTTGAGAGAATATAGGTTTTTCATTATTAATACTTTGAGATATTTGAGATCATCTAATTTCTTAAATATGAGGTTAGGTGAATTTTTGTATTTTTATATTATCCCATGTATAAATACTACCCCCGGGTGATTTCTAAGTATTCTATACAAACTGCAAATCACAATAAAAGGATGAGAGGAAAGAATTAGTTGAAGAAAAACCAAGAGATGGATAAAGCACAATGGAGATAGGATTGTTTCCGTTTAAGAACTATACTAGACTTCAACCCCCCATCACCACAATAGAGTTTAACAGTTAATAAAAAGAATCAAGAAATTATTATAGGAAAAGGTTCTTGGCCTCACTACCAAGAGGAAGGATATATTTCAATCACTCTCTACAATAGATAGGTTTAAATTTTTCTCCTCTCTGATTTGAATGATCTTATGATGACTATAGCCGGTGTTTATTGAATTGTTTTATAAAAACAATAATTATTATTCATCTCTTATCTTGTAACACAAATATCTCCATATACTTTTTTAAAATTTTATTTAAACGTTTTATTTATATATGATATTGGATGTTGACAGATTTCACCAACCCATATAAATCTATATAAATTCACGGTTATGATTCTATAATTACTTTCTTCAGCTTCATATTATTGCTCATTGTTATTGGCTATTCTAACAACTAGCATAACATTAAATCTTTTATTGAGAAAGCTTTTATATCCAACTATGGAGGATGAGAATATCAAGAACAACAAGTTCAATGATCGAAACTTCGGATTCTAAAAATGTAGAATGAAGATTATCTTTACTAGAGAAACCTCATCAATTGCTAAAAGAGAGTTATAATCAATCAACCAAGAGAAAAAGTTGATAAAGAGGCAAGCACCAAAATTATTTTCTTCCCCAACCATGAATGTCTCCTTCACATTCTAAATGAAATGACATAATAAGAGTCATGAGATGCTCGCTATATGCAATAAAAAACCCCTCTTCCAAAAAGAAGGCATACATAATGCACACATTTTTCAATCTTAAAATGAATAAAGAAGCTTTAATCAATAGGCATATCATGATTGCAACTCAATCACAAGATAGGTGAACTCTCCAAATTTAAGTTTGAAGATGACATCATAAACATGCATTATTTTCACCCATAATCCAAAGGCAGATGATTTCTTGACACTCATAAGCAATTCCTACACATTGAAAACTATAATTTCAGCACTATTGGATATCTCATTCTTAGTGAGGAATTCTAGCAAAGTGAGAATGGTGAATATACACGAAAAATAAGGAAGATCTCTCTAGATCGAAAACAAAGAACTATAGTCAAAATCCAAAAAATTTAATCTATAATTTTATGGTACTTCGTATAATTATACAATATGTAAAAAGGGGAAGACCAAGGCGGGAATTATTTAAATGAAAAACTTTTTTTCAAAGCTATTTAACCACAAAAAATTGAGGATACATGATTGCAATAAAAGATTTCGTGAAGTTTTAATGGTTGCAGAGGTTTGAGATAGTTTCCAAATAAAGCTCTTTGGGGAGTTTGACCACTATTGTTTGAAGGGGTTTTATGAAAGGAATTTTCTTGTATTTCTTTTTTGTATTTTCCTCATTTTTTATGGCCCTCCATTTACCATTTTTATACTCACTAATTCAATGAAAAGTAACTTCATCTCTTAACAAAAGCTTGTGTCTACAAGTAGTTGAAGCCACCAGCTTTTAGTTTGATTTGTGACTCAAGAATTGCAAACCTTAATATATCTATTTTACTCTTCCTTCTTGGTATCCAATATCCCTATCACCTTTCCAAAGCTTTCAATCCTCATAAAAATTGAGCTATATATTTCTCACAAAACCCTGACTTCTTATATCTGCCATCTTATGACTAGTTTACCTTAACTCATAACTTCCTAATCACAGTTCATTTTGACAATTATCACATTTATTAATTAGCTTGCATCCTAAACCTTCTGATATGAAAGTCATTTTCCTCTTCCATCTAAGAAAACTTGACCACACATCGCAAGCACATTTTGGAAACCTTAGCCTTCCACCAACCCTAAGCCTTCAACCACCAATTTAACAACACTTGAAGCCTCATAATAACCAAAAATTTTAAAAAAAAATAAATAAATAAAATAGTGAGAGATAGAACAATTCAATTTAAGAAGCACAAAAATCACTATAGGAGACAACCTCATCTCAAAATTTCTCCATCAAGACTCCTCAACATCAAATTATATTGCTTCAAGAGGAACTATAATATTTCATCAACAAGACAACGTGACATCAAACAACTATTATTTTTCCTTAGTTATCACATTCTTTTACTTTGCTATAAATCTATGTTTAACAAAAATCTAAGATACTAGCATGCTATGTTAGCCATTCTGATATCAATATATTAGTTCTCAACAACACTTAAAAACTATTGCAATTTTATATTAGAACTTACCCCACCGCATGAGTTACATTTTTTAATATATAAAGTTAAAGTTATATTTTTGTATGTTTGCTATTGATTAATTAGTTGTAAGCATGATTATATTCAATTATAAAAATAAATAGCAAATACTTAAAAACTTCAAAAAAATTGAAGAATTTGTATTTTTTTTATTATATAAATACCATATCTTTCTTTTGTATAACCATTTTTTTGCAAGAAAATAAAAAGAATGCTCGAGTAGTTTTTACATTTGTAAGGCTAAAAGAGCCTTATCAAAATAAAAATAAAAATCAAAACTAAGAAGAGCTTAAAAATTAAGTGATATATGTTATGAAACCTGCACATGTGAAGGTCTTCTAGACGAGCATTATTGATCATACATGTTATAAAGTATTTTCTTTTATCTTGCGATTTTATCATTTTAATATTTTTAAAAGCACTTCACTGTGTAATGTGCATTTACAATCATGTATTTCCTTACATTACTAAAATACCCCTGTAGTAATTTAAATTTGAAACTTCTACATTAGACAACTTTCACAATATTTAAAAATTTTAGATTGGTCTTAAAAAAATAAAAAATTTCTATGATAGACATAATATGAATGACTTTTAAAAAATTGATATTTCAAATTTATAATTAATAAAAAAGGCCAAATTAAAATGACTTGTGAAAGGGAACATAGTTTTGGGAAAAAACTCTTAACATGGTGTTGACCTCATTTTTGTGAGATCTTTCCTTCCTCTTCATAGAGTCTAGGATCTAGCCATAGGACTTTCCTATCGACTATCTTAAAGGACTAAAACTGGGACCCAACCCGTTTAGAAATTCGAACCACTTCCTGATTCTCTTGTGGTGTCTCGCCAGGGTGGTCTCAAACCATCACTATTTGATCGAGTGCTTGTGTTCACAGACCATCATCATTTAGTCAAGTGATTAAGGACCATCATTTGGAGGCCCAAAGAGAGATCTTGTAGGGTTTAAAAGCTTTAAGACACCTATAATGACTTTAATACATTCGCACACACAAATATTATAGTTCGCGTCACTTGCACCTATAAAAGCTTCACAATTAATCGAAACATAAGTCTATTTTTGAAATGATCGATCAAGAACCCGAAATTTGAAGTAAAATCGAATTTGACGTGTTTTTGACCAGATCATCGACGGAGTTGTCCAGACAACCTCGGATAACGAAAAAGACTACTCTGGCGCATCCGAGACATCGTTTTTAGCTGAGAAGGACACTCATTTTGCTATAATTTTGCACACAAGCAAATCGCACGCGAATCGATGAATTTGTCAAAATAACTTCGGACGACGAAACGGACCGCGCCAGCGTGTCCAGAACGTCAAAATTACCTAAAAAAGACATTCATTTTGCCACGATTTGACGCGCAAGTGAAAATGCACAAATCGAGTTTTTTTAAAATATTAAACATTATAAAATAATAATAATAATAATAATACTAATAAAACCCTACTTAATCCCTACCCGCACGCGCAACCCTCATTCCATCCCGGTCGCGGCTCAATTGAAAGCTCGCCCCCCCCCCCCCCCCCTCTCGTGCCCTAGATCCTGCGATCAATCCACACGGCACCGACTCCTCTTCTTGCTCGCATGGTCGCTCGACCGAGCGCCTCTCCAATCGTGAGACTTCAGCTGGCCGACCTTTCTTCTTCTCAAGGCTACATTTCCTCCTCTCTAAATGTGTCTTTTCCTTTCACGTTACTTCATTCAGCCACGACATCGTGGTAGGTGCAGCTCTTTCTCTTTTCTTTGCTTATAAAAGATCTTCCTAGGGCATGTTTGTCGGTTGTTGAAATTTTGAGATGAGAAGAGAGAATTGCAGCATCTTTGGTCGTGTGCATTCGCTGCTGTATTCTCGAGGCTTTTAGGAGACTTATGCTTTTGCATCAAGGTTCTTAAGGGAGGTGTTGATTTTATTTTTTTAGGCTTTTTTCTTAGGCTTGTTCTTGAGTTTGCTTTGAATCTGCATCAAAAGGTAACCCTCTTCCTCCTTTCTGCAAACATTTAAAGGAATTATCTGTTTCATTCTACTTTCATGCCATGGGTTTAATGTGCTCATAATTTATAAGGATGTATTTTGGCAATTTTGCACTGATGAATTCTTGCCTGGCGAAAAGAATGATCCTTCTACTCTATAATCTTTCTAATTTGCGTCACTTGGAATTGCTCCTGAATGCATTTTTCTAATGCACCTAGAATTGGGAAATTAAGTAATTTCACAGGAAATCTTGGAACTAAAAATTCCTTTACAATGAATTTAGATTTGCACCTATATATATATATATATATATATATATATATATATATACATATATATATATATAATGATACATTTTTCTGGAGAATGTGAAGGAAGCTAGGGAGGCTTGCACAGCAAAATTATTTAAGAAAAAAAACTCAGATTTATTCTCGAATTGGGGCTTAGTTTTAGATCTTTGTGGCTGTCTTTTTTGCTCAATATTCTTTTTGGGTGAAAATTTAATTTTTCGGATTTCTTGAGGGCCTATTTTGAGATCTCAGTATGCTGCTATGCTGCTATTTACCTATTTGAAGTACATGCTAGATGGAATATTGATTTGGGGCTTGATGTTGGTTCCCTATTATTGCTGCTCTTGTTTGAAATGCATGCTGAAAGAAATATTTATGTTGGAGAATTAATTTGGTTGCCCTGTTTCCTGTTATTCCCTTATTCAAATCACATGTTGAATGAAATGTTGATTGGGACTTGATTTTTGAGCTCTCCATTATTATTAACCCTGTTAAAATATATGTTGGGACTCGTTTCAACGCTTTGAGATGTCAGCTTTGGGGCTTACCTGCATTTTTTTGTTTCCTGTGGTTGCCCCCCTGTTCGAAACATATGAAGGTGATTTTATTTAATTTTGGAACTTTGAAAGTTTTGCTTTGGGGCCTTGTTTTGTTGTTGCATTGTTGTCTTCTATGTTCGAAATGCACGAGCAGCTGAAATTTGGTTTCTAAGACTTTTTAGTAGTTGGTTTGAGTCTTGGTTTTTGCTCCTTACAACTGATGCCCCAGTTCGAATGCATGTTGGAATCTGTTTAGCTTTTAAGTATTTGGCTTCAGATGCTAGGTTTTATGTCCTGATATTTCCCTTGTTTGAAATACATGTTGGAGTTTATTATCAATGCTTTGAGGAGTCTGTTTTCATGGCTTGGTTTCGTCCCTTATGGTTGCTACCCCTGTATGGATTGGAGCTGGTGGTTTCCCCTTTGTTGTCCCTAGCAATGAGCCCTCTCTTGTGACTCCTTTGTGTTGAATGTGGGCTGGTGGTTTCCACTTTGTTGTCCCTGGTCGTGAGCCCTCTCCTGTTGCTCCTTTGTATTGAATGTGGGTTGGCGGTTTCCCCTTTGTTGTCCCTAGCCGTGAGCCCTCTCCTGTGGTTCCTTTGTGTTGAATGTGGGCTAGTGGCTTCCCCTTTGTCGTTCTTGGTTGTTCTTGGTGGTATGCCTGTGGCTCCTTTGTGTAGAGTGTTGGTTGGTGGCTCCTTCTACTGCTCCTACACGAGAGCATCTCTTTGGGTTCCTCTATGTTGTGTTGAATCTATGTCTCTATGGAACTTTTGGTTTGAATTAGAATTCAATGCTTCAATATTTGTGAGGTGGAATATTTCAATTCTTTTGTTTGAAAGAATTCAAATTCTTTTCCGAGGACTGATTTGTTTGACGTTTGGAATTGTTTGGAGTCAAATTCTACAAGCTGAACTGGTTGCAATAAAAAAAAAAGAAAGAAAAGAAGAGAAAGAAATCTTTGTGATATTTGTGAAAGTTTGGAAGCAGTTTGGAGATTTATAAATTATACCTTTTGGAGATGTTTCATGGCTAGTGTGGGAAGTGCATTTCACCTCTTTTACTCATTCGAGAAAGTCCCGCCAGTCGGATGTTTTAGGCTAACCCTCTAGGTTAACTCTCCTGCCGCTTTGGCTTTTCTTTTCTAAATTTGTTTTGGATGTGGGTTAGTCTTCTTTCTTTTTCATTTCTTGCTTTTTGGTTTGTTTTCCTTGCTTCTTGGTTTAGGATTTTGGTGCTTATGTCTGACACATAAGTGTGCATATATAGACTTTTGCTATATATTAACTATCAAACAAGGTCGCAAGTAGGTCAGTTTTGTTTTAGGGCTTAAGGCGGTGATGACAAAGGCACACCGGTGGTAGAGCAGAATGATATTTCATCCTACGACATTAGAACTCAATACGAAGACCGATGAACCGTAGGACAATAGTATCATTCACCGACACAATACTAGCGGAGGACCCGTACCTCCTGAGGTTGTTGGCAGTCTTACACCCGACGGCGTGATCGACTCGTGGACAATCATAATTTTCAATACTGATAAAAACTGACACGATAAGAACAGATACAATATTTATAAAAATATTTTTACTACAAAATTGATACAACTTCATTTTGTATGCATGAAATCCATGTGCATGCTAAAATAAAAATTTTAAATGTATTGTAACTTGGTTGTCTACTTGTCGATTAACGGTACCGGGCAAAGGAACACCCTCCTAAGTTAGGTTTAGTAGGACGCCCTTCTAGTTGAGTGACGGGCTCTATATATCAGGTGATCGATAGTAGCATTCGACGTCCCTCGAGTATAAAAATATAGTATCTCAGCCTAGCCCCGACCCGAGTGCTTGCGGTTTTCTCTCTTCGAATTTTTCATGTGATTTTATTGGAACTTTTGGTACAGCACTCGTGGTCTTTTTCCGGGATCTTCCCGTGTTTTCGATGATTTTATTTAAGTTGTCATTTTTGTTGCTTTTTTTTTTTTGCTTCAAGATTTCTGTCGTGAGTCATTTGCCGATTTTCTTGAATTTTTTTTATCGTGGGTCATTTGCCTCTCTTTCTTGAGTTTTCCAGGTGGTAATTCTTTTGTTGATACAATGCATGCTAGCTCATTTCTTAAATTTTGTCACTGTACTTATACCTGCTACATCAACCATATTTAAAGGAGCAGCAGGCCTCCCCGGTATACAGGTTTGATTTACATTACAGTATTTCTATTGAACATTCTACTATTTTCCTATACTGTATGTTTTACTGCTCCTCTACATACTGTACTGTCATTGATTTCCTTTACTATACCAGTTACTGTTTCTTTTACACACTATACGTTGGAGTAGGAGGTTAGTAGTTGGTTTTATAGGAGGTACCCGGCAGCAGATCGTTGACTCAACAATTGCATGTACCCTTAAAATTAACAACGAATCTGAAGGTTCTACAACGGGGAGTTTGGAGCGAACACCGTAGGCAGCACGACGAGGACACACAGAAGAGCAACTTAGAGATGGATCTGCAACATCAAAACAAGTTCACGTCAGCTAAGCATTTTCCTTAGTTTAAATAACAAGTCATAGGATTTCGAGGTAGTTTGCTTAGCGCAACGTAAATCCTCACCCTATCTTTAGAACTTTTGCACAACCCTATTGTGCAATTATAAGTCCTAACATTTTTATGATTCTGAGGTTACCGTACGGTACGATGTAAATCATCCATATTTTTCTAGGTCATTTACACGATCAGATATCGTGCGAATGTAAGTCCTAAATTCTGAAAGAAATTACAGTATTAAACATTGAATAACATTAAGGCATAAAGTCAAACAATATGATAGTTGCGAAGTCACCAGGATTTCCCCTAGATCTGTGATATCATATACTCTTTATTCCTTTGGATTTTTTAAAATAAATGTTCCTATTTGAGCCACTCCCATTCGATTTTCCCATGTCCAAATGTTAGAAACCTGAACTTTCAAATCTTTAAAGTAAAACCACTGATCTTAATCGAGAGTCTTCTTAAGTGACCCCGGTCATTTAAGATGGAATTAACTATAAGGGTTTGTCTTTATAGGGAACTTGGAACCTAGGTAAAATAAAACTTATCTAATCCTTATATTAGGTAGGAGAACTTGCCGGCCATACATAAAAGGTATTGCAGATCAAACGGATGTCACAAACTTCTTAGTTTATGTGGTTGAGCCTACTGTCAAGTGGTATGCTTATCCTTCGGGATAGTGTATTATTTGTGGTATCGCGTTCAGTCATCCAAACTATTCAATATGCGAGATATGTTTGATTTCATCAATTTTTAAATTAAAATGTTACTTTCAAAAATAATATTTACATCAAAATTATTTTTATATTTACAAAAATTATTCCTTTTCTAAAAATAACGGTCGATAAATTCTGGCAACTTCACTGGGGATTGGTTCATCTCTCCATCTTTGATCAGGGGATTTTGTCTTCATACATCGGCAGTGTGTCCATGTCCCTCATGGGTCAGACTACCATTTTTTCTTTGG
Source organism: Phalaenopsis equestris (assembly GCF_001263595.1). Taxonomy (NCBI): domain Eukaryota; kingdom Viridiplantae; phylum Streptophyta; class Magnoliopsida; order Asparagales; family Orchidaceae; genus Phalaenopsis; species Phalaenopsis equestris. The sequence goes on from NW_018164444.1 coordinate 3,850,163, forward strand.
CATACCTTGCTCATTTCTTTCTTGGTAGGCATAGTCAACTCCTTTTGGGTTTTGTAACATACTGTTTAATCATCCTTAAATAAGGAGGCTCCAGACTCTTCAAAATCTAAAGTAGGGTGGACCCCCAATAGGTGTGGTAGATTAGGAGTGGTCTATCAAAGCGAGTCTGATTCGAAGCCGACCCCCTCCAAATCTCAGATCGGGTCTTACGCTTCTTTCCTCTTTGATCTTGACTTGTTGTGAACGAGTTAACACTAAAATTTCACTCTCACAATCATCCATTTAAACTCGAAACAAAATGAAATTCCATCAAAATTTCAAAGCAAAACAAATCACAAATTTTGTGACAAAATTCACATGAATAAATTCCAAACCACATGAATAAATTCCAAATGAACCCCAATTCATAAGACAAGTGCGTTAACTTGAGTACTGCCGCTGAAATTACAAGGCATTGGACGTCACTGACTTCCAGAAAATTTTCAAATGACAGAGACAATGTCTTCACCAAAGTTGATCTTTTCTTTCGCCACCGGAATGGAGTTTATTGTTAGCAAGAGTGAGATGACTGACTTAGCAGTCATTAAGTTTGAACAAGGATTCGATAATATTGAAGCCAAGTTCGGGAATGTCGCTGTTGCCGTAATGAAACCTGAAACGGATAAGTCCGCCGAGCCTGTTGTGGAGTTCAACTTGAAGTCTGCAAAGGAATTTCACCCTCTGAAGAGGGTGTTGATTGAAAAGAATTTTGTTGTTTCCGTAAAGTCTGCCATTAAGAGCGTAGGAACTGCTTCCATGATTGTTTTTGCTTCTGCCACTGGATTCACCGCTATTACACCAATTGTTCCACTAAACAAAGGAAAGCTATACGAAGAAGTGTCAGTCAAAACTTTTGCCCTGCCATTTTCCGTATTCGAGATTGGGTTGGTCCAATTCAAAGTTCGTGCGACTGACCAAGTCATAGGAAATGAGGCAAAACCAGAAAATTCTAAGGGCCGAGAAGTCGAAAGCCACAAAGCTGGCTACTACTGGCACCGCCCTCCGAATGGATGAAACAGGATTATGTGAGACCTCACCTCTACGCATGAGGAGTAGGTTTCACCAGTTGCCTGCTACCTACGAAGAGGATGGTGTCTATGGGGTTGCTACCACAGTACCGTCGCCATCTCTCAATAATGGTCCGGTGACGTCATTCGAAGAAAAATCTAAGAGAAAACAACGGTGGATAAAGGCAAGCAGTCAGTACCGATTCAGGTCGAGCAGCCTCAACAGATCTACCAGAAATATCTGCAAGAGTATGATCTACAACGTAGCCAACAAAGCAACCATTAAACCATTAGCATGGTCAACAGTCATCCCAGCATAGGTCATGTCCGATGGATGTAAGGCAGGGTCTATCCACAACCAAGCAGTTGAACAAAGTATATTCTTTCAGAAAAGAAACTGTAGCAAAGATGTTTCAAGATTTGATTAAAAATCTCAAATTCAAATTACGAGAGCCAAAAAGGTCGGAGGAAGTCGACAAGAAAGACCATCCCAATTACTGCCCCTACCACAGGCTGCTCGGACATATTATAGAAAACTGTATCAGCTTTAATATGATTTCGGCTGATCCAATTGTTCCAACAGACTTCTACACAACTACACCAGTGCTCAGCAAAAGAGGTGAAGCTCATAAAAAACCTCCAACTAACTTTAAAGTTGTCAAAGGAAGGTCGATCAAGGCTACGTTGGAAAAGCTTCAAGCCGACATTGCAAGGTTGTCCGAAGAACGAAGAAAAGATATGGGTGATAAACCCTGCGATCCGTCAGATTATGAGATAGAGGAATTAGCAGAAATCGACGTTATTGAGGCCAGAGCCACCTTATCCCCGTGCGATGCTCCTTTACCCTCTGAGGAGAACGCTACAGATGAGTTGCAAAGAGTCATTCAACAACGTGATGAACAGATCAACCAGATCGAGAAACAACTAGAAGAAATGACGACCGCTATAGCCACTATTTAAGGACAATCACAGTAACCGCCGATAGTACCCCCAGGGGTAAGCCATCCAGAAATCGTCCAAATCGTCGATGATAAGAAGGAATTCACTTCAGTCAATGAAGATGATCAACCAAAAAAAGACTCAGTTCATGAATCAATACTAGAAAAAGACATTAAACAAATGGTAGAGCAACAGGTGAGAGAAGCTCTGACTCAGTCAAAAGGAGGGGCATTGATTCGAAAGGGTAGACCCTATCCCGAAGAATTTGATGTCCAATACCCTAAGGGTTTCATACCACCGTCGTTCAAGACATTTGATAGAATGGGAAACCCCCGACAGCATGTTGCACACTTCCGAACAAGTTGTGGCAACGCGGGAGTAGTGATGTGTTGTTGTGTCGTCAATTTGTGAGCAGTCTTTTGGGAATCGCTTTTGACTGGTACGCTGAACTGTCCAACGGCTCGGTGAAAATATTTGTAGAATTGGAAGAACTCATTGCAAAGCGGTTTGCTGGAATTAAACACCATATCACCGTTGGTGATCTCGTGGTGGAGCTACAGAAGCCAACCGAAATATTGATGGACTACATTCTGCGATGGAAAAATTTGAGCATGAAGTGTGAGCCACAACTCTAGGAGCAACACGTAGTTGAAATCCTTCTTAAGAGCTTCTAAAGAACATCCATGGTCCAGTGGGTTTCTCACTCAAGGGATTCACCATCAAGACATTCGAGAAGTTGCTTAGCAAAGTTGGGAATCTTCAAGAAGAAGCTAAGCAACTATGGTTTTTTAAGAAAGCGGGGAAGCTAGATCCATTGAAGATATCTGAGAAGAAATTGGGGACAGTAGCAGTGGTAGATAGAGGCAAGCGACCGTTGCAGATACAAGTCGAACAGTCTCAACAGATCTACCAACGTCCTCGGCAGGCTTATCGGAAATCGTATTGTTTCACTTTTAAAGATTGGCTTGAGGAGAACTTCAATAATGGGAGCATAGTGATCCCAGAAGAATTTTTGAAAAGAACCTGAAAAAGGTTCTATCAATATAATTTTGGTCGATCACAGTGTTCCATTTGACTCTGATGCAGCTAACAAAGGATTGAACGTCTTTTGATTACTATTGTACTACTTTTGTTGTCGAAAGAGATGTAGTGGTATCAATGTTTGTCGGTCGCTTCCCTCCCGCTGCAATAAAATAAAGAAAGAACTTGTTGTTTTTCATAACTGTTCAATGTTTGGAAAGCACAGTTAACAAAACATTCAGAGTTCATCAACAGGACAAGACAAGGACAATCGAGAAAGGAGTAATCTAAGATAAAAATTCTAGCATTGTGAAAGAAACTATGATTTCAGGTGAAGATGAAATTAATGTCCTAATAACTGAGTCTTTCACTTTAAAGATTTTAGATTGGGTCATAAGTAAATTTCATAATAAAATAGTGTGAATTCAATACGAGTAGTCAGTTAACGATATCATGAGTCTTTTAATCTTCTGCCAAGTGACTGAGTCCTAGCTTTCGAATGGGTTATAATATCTCAGAAAGTCTTAAGAAATATTTGAGAATTGTTAATCAAGGGAGTTCAGACATTCAAAATCTTTAAAATATGCTTCACCAGATATAGTTATTCTCAATAGAAAAAAGACTCCATGAGAAGAAGCTTGAGGTGAGCATAAAATCAAAAATTGGTATTTGAGTTCTCCCTTAATTAATAAAACTTGAAAGCTCACTTAAGAAAATTCTCCTGATATTATACTCAGGAAATAGTTAAGTGATCTTATATCTTTTGGTTGACTATTAATTAACTCAGAAATATCTTCGATAAATGAAAAAAGTTTTAATCACATAATCAAAATTTTTGAGATCTGCTTAGGCCCAAGAAGAAAGAATTAAAGTCAATTGTTATGTTATTAGCAAATTAACGTAAATTCTACCTGAAGTCATATCTTTCAGAGCCCAAAAGAATCAACCTCGACATCAATTCAAGAACGTCAAAATGATTTCACAAAACAACATGGATAATCTTTACACAAATCAGTGATGAAGAAACTACATCTACTACAACGACGGTACAAGGATGCAGCCTCTCGAGCTGTGACGTCCTTAGAAGTAGCACATCTTTATATGTACTTGGCAGAATATAATTTTGATAGTACCTTAAAGAATACGTTATTTTTACAAATATCTCCAGTCAATGGATAATATCTCAATAAGTATTATGCATCTCAGTGTTTCAAAGATAACTTTGTTCATAGAAACACGAATGTTGCACCTGTCTAAAAATGGGTCCAAATTTTAAACAAATGCAACAAAATAAAATTCAAGATCAAATAAATCTCAACATTAAAATGAAATGAAACAGAAATGAAACACAACACCGAACCAAATAAGCAAAACAATACAAATCAAAATTTTGAACACCACTTCAAATTTCGACCTCGTCAACTTGAGCCTTTTCGACCTATCACCAGCGTCATTTCTCTTGGCCCGAAGTTTCCTCCCACGGGAACTCTGCATCTTATTACTCGTGTGAATGAGGCTTGGCTGGTTCTACGAAACCACATCTCTTATCGTATGGATATTTTCTTTTATCACTTCTTGAGATTGATTTAAGTCTCTGGCATTCTTTCCCAATGTGACCGACTTTTTCATGAGATTTGGCGTAATTTCCTTGACAGTTGTCATTACTCGACTAGATCTAGTTTGGATGTAATGTCCCTGATGTTGTCTGAGTTGGTATAGTTTCTCTGCACTTCACAAAATTGCACAGACATTCTCCACACTACATAAATTGTCACAAATTCCACATAAACTTTCACAAAATTCTACACTGCATAAATTACTACATACATTTTTCACAACATTTTTCACAACTCATTTTTCACAACTCTCCTAAATGGTTTTTGTCGATTTTCCTTTATTTAAACTTCCCACAAATTTTTCACAAATTTCAAATTTTAAATTTCTGAGGATCGGTATTTTTGCGGAGTGGAATAAGACCCCCTTCAATGGATGTTAAGGCTTCCTACTTCTCTTTGCCTCTTTGGTTGGATGTAAAGCCCCCTTTAATGGATGTTAAGGTTTTCCTTCCTAATGTGGCCTTCAAATTTCAAATTCTTCGAGATAGGTGTGAGTCCCTGATCTGATTCCTTTAAATTTCAAATTCTCGAGGATCGATGTGAGACCCCCTTCAATGTATGTTAAGGCTTCCGATTCCTTCAAATTTCAAATTCTCAAGGATCGATGTGAGACCCCCTTTAATGGATGTTAAGACTTTTGATTCCTTCAAAAATCAATTTCCCGAGAATCGGTGTGAGACGCCCTTCAACGGATGCTAAGGCTTCTGATTCCTTTAAAAATCAAATTCCCAAGGAACGGTGTGAGGCCCCCTTCAATGGATATTAAGGCTTCTGATTTCTTCAAATACAAATTTTAAGATCGGTGCAGAGATTCTGATTCCTTTAACTTCCACACAGATTCTGCAACTCTCCACAAATTCTCATATATCACACAGTTTATAAACTCCCATAAATTTCCACAACACAAAATTAAATTGACAAATAAATCAAATCGACATTCAAATTTGAAAGCTCAAACTCACAATCGCAGTTTGAAAATACACTTGCAAATTCTCAACAGATATTTTCAAAAAACTTTATTCCGGAAATTGCTCTTGAGTTAGGAATTCCCTAGTGGAAATCCTAGCCCAAGTTCCATTTTAACTCCGTTTTGGGCTCTGTAAGTATGTCTACTTAAAGAGTTCTTCAATTTTGTTGATTCATTCGGTCAACACCAATACGCGCGGTGTGTTTGTCCAGCACAACACACTTATTAGGGGTTCATTTGTTGATCTCATTTTTGTGAGTTCTTTCCTTTCTCTTCATAGAGCTTAGGATCTAGTCATAGGACTTTCCTATCGACTATCTTAGAAGACTAAAACTAGGATCCACCCCTTTTAGAAATTCGAACCACTTCCTGATTCTCTTGTGGTGTCTCGTCTCGGTGGTCTCAAATCATCACCATTTGATCGAGTGGTTGTGTTTACGGACCATCATCATTTGGTCGAGTAGTTAAGGACCATCATGTGGAGGCCCAAAGAGAGATCCCGTAAGGTTTAAAAGTCTAAGGACACCTATAATAACTTTAGTACATTCGCACACACAAATATTATAGTTCGCATCACTTACACCTGTAAAGGCTTCACAATTAATCGAAACATAAGTCTATTTTTGAAATAATCGATCAAGAACCCAAAATTTGAAGTGAAAACAAATTTGACGTATTTTTGACCCGATCATCGACGAGGTTGTCCAGACGACCTCGGATAACGAAACGGACTTCTCCGACGCATCTGAGACATCGTTTTTAGCTGGAAAGGACACTTATTTTGCTATAATTCTATACACCAGCAAATCGCACATGAATTGATAAATTTTTCAAAATAACTTCGGATGACGAAAAGGACCGCGTCAACGTATCTGGAAAGTCAAAATTACCAAAAAAGACATTCATTTTGTTATGATTTGACGCGCAAGTGAAAATGCACAAATCGAGTTTTTTTTAAATATTAAACATTATAAAATAATAATAATAATAATAATAATACTAACAAAACCCTACTTAATCCCTACCCGCGCGCAACCCTCATTCCATCTCAGTCGCAGCTCGATTGAAAGCTCGGCTCGCTCCCGCGATCAATCCACGCGGCTTTCTCCTCCTCTCCCGACTCCTCTTCTTCCTCACATGGCCGCTCGACCGAGCGGCTCTCCAATCGTGAGACTTCAACTGGCCAACTTTTCTCATTCTCGAGGCTACCTCTCCTCTCTAAATGTGTCTTTTCCTTTCCCGTTACTTCATTTGGCCACGACATCGTGGTAGGTGCGTCTCTTTCTCTTTTCCTTGCTTATAAAAGCTCTTCCTAGGGCATGTTTGTGGGTTGTTGAAATTTTGAGAGGGAAAGAGAAAGAATTGTAGCATCTTTGGTCGTGTGCATTCGCTGCTGTATTCTCGAGACTTTTAGGAGACTTGTGCTTTTGCATCAAGGTTCTTAAGGGAGGTGTTGCTCATTTTATTTTCTTAGGTTTGTTCTTGAGTTTGCTTTGAATTTGTATTAAAAGATAACCCTCTTCCTCCTTTCTGCAAGCATTTAAAAGAATTATCTGTTTTATTCAACTTTCATGCCTTGGGTTTAATGTACTCATAATTTATAAGGATATATAAAGATGTATTTTGGCAATTTTGCCCTGATGATTTCTTGCCTGGCGAAAAGAATGATCCTTCTAGTCTGCATCACTTGGAGTTGCTCCTGAATGCATTTTTCTAATGCACCTGGAATCGGGAAATTATCTAGTCTGCATCACTTGGAATTGCTCCTGAATGCATTTTTCTAATGCACCCGGAATTAGGAAATTAAGGTTACTTTAAGAACTAATTGAGTTTAATGTTAAGAATGAGAATGGTTATAAAATTAGTGAGCCGGAAAATATAAGCGATATGCACAAATTTAGGAAAAAAAATATATAAAAATGATACATTTTTCTGGAAAATGTGAGAAAAATGTGAAGGATGCTAGGGAGGCTTGCACAGCAAAATTATTTAAGAAAAAAAACGCTCAGATTTATTCTAGAATTGGGGCTTAGTTTTAGCTCCTTGTGGTTGTCTTCTTTACTTAAATTGCATGTTGGGTGAAATTTTAATTTTACGGATTTCTTGGGGGCCTATTTTGAGGTCTCAGTTTTGCTCTATGCTGCTATTTACCTATTTGAAATACATGCTAGATGGAATATTGATTTGGGATTTGATGTCGGTTCCCTATTATTGCTGCCCTTATTTGAAATACATGCTGGAAGAAATCTTTATGTTGGGGAATTATTTTGGTTGTCCTGTTTCCTGTTATATTTCCTTATTCTATTCTCTTATTCGAATCACATGTTGAATGAAATGTTGATTTGGGACTTGATTTTTTAGCTCTCTATTATTGTTACCCCTGTTCAAATATATGTCGGGACTCGTTTCAACGCTTTGAGATGTCGGCCTTGGGGCTTACCTGCATTTTTCTGTTTCCTGTGGCTTCCCCCCAATTTGAAACATATGAAAGTGATTTTATTTAATTTTGGAACTTTGAAAGTTTTTGAGACCTTGTTTTGTTGTTTCTTTGTTGTCTTCTATGTTCGAAATGCACGAGAAGCTGAAATTTGGTTTCTAAGACTTTTTTGTAGTTGGTTTGAGTCTTATTTTTTGCTCCTTACAAATGCTGCCCCAGTTCGAATGCATGTTGGAATCTATTTAGCTCTTAAGTATTTGGCTTCAGATGCTTCCTGATATTTCCCCTGTTCGGAATACATGTTGGAGTTTATTATCAATGCTTTGGGGAGCCTGTTTTAGTGACTTGGTTTCATCCCTTATGGTTACTACCCCTGTCTGGATTGGAGCTGGTGGTTTCTCCTTTGTTGTCCCTGGCCGTGAGCCCTCTCCTGTGGTTCCTTTGTGTTGAATGTGGGCTGGTGGTTTCCCCTTTGTTGTCCCTGGCCGTGAGCCCTCTCCTGTGATTCCTTTGTATTGAATGTGGGCTGGTGGCTTCCCTTTGTTGTTCTTCGTATGCCTATGACTCCTTTGTGTAGAGTGTTGGTTGGTGGCTCCTTCCGTTGCTCCTACCCGAGAGCATCTGTTTGGGTTCCTCTATGTTGTGTTGAGTCTATGTCTCTATGGAACTTTTGGTTTGAATTGGAATTGAATGCTTCGATATTTGTGAGGTGGAATATTTCAATTTTTATGTTTGAAAGAATTCAAATGTTCTTTTCCGAGGAATATCTGTTAGATGTTTGAAAATGTTTCGGGGCCCAATTCTGCGGGCTAGATCAGTTGCAATATAAAAAAAAAGAGGAAGAAGAGAAGATATAGAAAAGATGAAGAATTTTTTGATATTCGGGAATGACTGAGAATTTTCTAAGTTGTATCTTTTGGAAATGTTTCATGGCTAGCATGGGGAGTGAATTTCACCTTTTTTACTCATTCGAGAAAGTCCCGTCAGTCATATGTTTTAGGCTAATCCTTCTGCCGCTTTGGCTTTTCTTTTCTAAATTTGTTTTGGAGGTGGGTTAGTCTTCTTTCTTTTTCATTTCTTGCTTTTTGGTTTGCTTTCCTTGTTTCTTGGTTTAGGTTTTTGGTGCTTATGTCTGATAGATAGGTGTGCATATATAGTCTTTTGCTATATATGAACCATCAAGCAAGGTCGTAAGTAGATCGGTTTTGTTTTGGGGCTTAGGGCGGTGATGACAAAGGCACACTGGTGGTAGAACGGAATGATATTCTATCCTACGACATCATGACCCAATCTGAGGATCTGGTGAACCATAGGACGATAGTATCAATCACCGACACAAAACAAGCGGGGGACCCGTACCTTCTTAGATTGTTGGCGGTCTTTACGCCCGATAGCGTGATCGACTTCATGACAATCATAATTTTCAAAACTGATAAGAACCGATAGATAAGAACATATAGAATATTTATAAAAATATTTTTACTACAAAATTGATACAACTTCTTTTTGTATGCCTAAAATTCATGTGCATGCTAAAATATAAATTTTAAATGTATTGTAACTTGGTTGTCCACTTGTCGATTATTGGTATCAGGCTAAAGAACACCTTCCTAAGTTAGTTATAGTAAGACACTCTTCTAGTTGAGTGACGGGCTCTATACATCCGGGTGACCGATGGTACCCTTCGACGTCACTCGAGTATAAAAATATAGTATCTCAGCCTAGCCCCGACTCGAGTGCTTGCGGTTTTCTCTCTTCGGATTTTTCGTGTGATTTTATTGGAACTTTTGGTAAAGCACTCGTGGTCTTTTTCCGGGATCTTCCGTGTTTTCGGTGACTTTCTTTGAATTGTCATTTGTTTTGTTTTTTTTTTTTTTGCTTCGATATTTCCGTCATGAGTCATTTGCCGATTTTCTTGAATTTTTTTTATCGTTGGTCATTTGTCTCTCTTTCTTGAGTTTTTCAGGTGGTATTTCTTTTGTTGATACAATACATGTTAGCTCATTTCTTAAATTCTGTCACTGTACTTATATCTGCTATATCAACTATATTTAAAGAAGCAGTAGGCCTCCCAGGTATACATGTTTGATTTACATTATAGCATTTTACTATACAGCACATTGTACTGTTCTTTTCTATTGAACATTCTACTATTTTCCTATACTGCATGTTTTACTGCTCCTCTACATACTGAACTGTCATTGCTTTCCTTTGTTATATCTGTTACTGTTTCTTTTACACACTATACCTTAGAATAGGAGGTTAGTAGTTGGTTTTATAGGAGGTATCCGGCAGCAGATCGTTGACTCAACAATTGCATGTACCCTTAAAATTAACAACGAATCTGAAGGTTCTACAACAGAGAGCTTGGAGCAAACACCGTAGGCAGCACAACGATGACACACAGAAGAACAACTTGGAGATGGATCTGCAACATCAAAACAAGTTCACGTCAGTTAAGTATTTTCCTTAGTTTAAATAACAAGTCATAGGACTTCAAGGTAGTTTGTTTAATGCAACGCAAATCATCACCTTATCTTTAGGACTTTTGCACAACCTTGTTGTGCAATTATAAGTCCTAACATTTTTAGTATTCCGAGATTACCGTACGGTATTGTGTAAATCTTTCATATCTTTCTAGGTCATTTGCACGATCAGATATCGTGCGAAAGCAAGTCCTAAATTCTGAAAGAAATTGCATGATTAAACATTGAATAACATTATTTTAAAGACATAAAGCAAACAATAGGATAGTTGGGAAGTCACCAGGGTTTTCCCTGGATCAGTGATATCCTCTACTCTTCGTTCCTTTGGATTCCTTAAAATAACTGTTCTTATTTGAGCCACTCCCATTTGATTTTCCCGTGTTCAATCTTGGAAACCTGAACTTTGAAATCTTGAAGGCAAAACCACTTATCTTAATCGAAAGTCTTCTTAAGTGACCCTGGTCATTTAAGATGTAATTAACTATAAGGGTTTGCCTCTATAGGGAACTAGGAACCCAGGTAAAATAAACCTTATCTAATCCTTATATTAGTTTGGGGAACTTGTCGGCCATACATAAAAGGTATTGCAGACCAAACGGATGTCACAAACTCCTTAGTTTAGATGGTTAAGTCTACTGTTAAGTGGTATGTTTATCCTTCGGGATAGTGTATTACTTGTGGTATCGCGCTTAGTCATCCAAATTATTCAATATGTGAGACTCGTTTGGTCTAAACTATTTTTAAATTAAAATGTTACTTTCAAAAAACATATTTACATCAAAACTATTTTCATATTTACAAAAATCATTCATTTTCCAAAAATAAAGACCGACACATGGCTAATGATAAAGAAGTATGGGACTGATGTGGAGAGCTCACACGTTATGAGATGTTACTGAGAGATCAAAGCCTTGGATTTAGTCTCATATTGAGAAAGTATGTTGGTGTAAAAATATATATTATTAGCTCTTATTTATTAGCTTAAGCTTTAAAGTTGAAACTAGATGTGCATATTTGTGTATTAAGTCCAACTTTGATCCTTTTTAATTTGGGGTCTCTATAAGGATTGTTAAATATATAGAGATAAATTCTCTTCCTAAAATAACATTCTCCTAATATAAAATAAAATTCATCATTCTTGTAAATCCAATTTAAGATTTGATTTTTTTATAAGAATTTTTAAGAAAATATAGATTTTTTATTGTTAATACTATGAGATATTCGAAATAATCTAATTTCTTAAATAAGGGGTTAGGTATTTTTTGTATTTTTATATTATCTCATGTATAAATACCACCCCAAGGTGACCTTATAAGAATTCTATACAAAATGCAACTCACAATAAATGGATGAGAGGAGAGAATTGATTAACGAAAAACCAAGAGACGCGATGGAGATTGGACTGTTTCTGTTTAAAAACAATAGTGGACTTCAACCCCCTATCACCACAATAGAGTTTAATGGTTGATAAAAACAATCGAGCAATTATTATAAGAAAAGCTTTTTGCAGGCCCCATTACCAAGAGGAGAGATATACTTCAATTATTCCCTATAAATAGATAGCTTTGAACTTTTCTCCTCGCTGATTTTCTTGATCTTATGATGACTATAGCAGGTGTTTATTGTATTGTTTTATAAAAGCAATAATTTGTATTTATCTCTTATCTTGTAAGACAAATATCTCCATATATTTTTTTAAAATCTTATTTAAACGTTTGTTCTATGTATGATATTTGATATTAGCAGATTTCACCAACCCATATAAATTTATGCAAATTTTGCGGTTATATTTCTACGATTACTTTGTTTAGCTTCATATTATTGCTCAATGTTATTCTCTATTCTAACAACTAATGTAACATTAATTTTAGATCCAACTATGGAGGATGAGAATATCAAGAACAATAAGTTCAATGACCAAAACTTTGGATTCTAAAGCTGTAGAATGAAGACCTCATCAATTGCTAAAAAACACGAAGTTATAATCAATCGATCAAGAGCTAAAATTGATAAAGAGGCAAGCACCGAAATTATTTTTCTTCCCTAACCATGAAATGACGTAATAAGAGTCGTGAGGTGCTCGTTGATATGCTAAAAAAAAAAACTCTTCCATAAAGAAGGTATAAATAATGCACATATTTTTCAATCATAAAATGAATAAAGAAGCTTTAGTCAATATGCTAACCATGAGTTCAACTTAATCACAAGATAGGTGAAGTCTACAAAATTTTAAGTTCGAAGACAAGATCATAAAGTTGCATTATTTTCACCTATAATCGAAAGCAGGTGATTTCTCGACATTCATAAGCAACTTCTATACATCAAAAACTATAATTCAGCAATATTGGATATTTCATTCTCACTGAGGAAGTCTAGCAAAGTTAGAAAGGTGAATATACATGCAGGATAAGGAAAGAGATCTGTCACTAGATCAAATACAAAGATCAACATCAAAATTCAATAAATTATAATCTATAATTTTATGTTATTTTGTATAATTATACAGTATGTAAAAAGGGGAAGACCAAGGAAAAAATTATTTAAATTAAAAACTTTTCTTTTTTTGGAGCTACTCGAGCACAAAATTGAGGGTACATAATTACAATAAAAGCTTTAGTGAATTTTTAAAGATTGGAGAGTTTTGCAGTAGTTTCTGAATAAAGCTCTTTGGGGAGATTGATTAGTATTGTTTGTAGGGGTTTTATGAATAGAATTTTCTTGTATTTCTTTTTTGTGTTTTCCTCCTTTTTATTTTGTACAATGAAAAGTAATTTCATCTCCTAACAAAAGCTTGTGTCTACAAGTAGTTGATGCCTCCAGCTTCTAGTTTGATTTGTGACTCAAGAATTGCAAGCCTTAATATATTTATTTTTCTATAGCTTCTTTGTATCTTATTTCCCTATCACCTTTCCAAAGCTTTCAATCCTCGTAAAAATTGAGCCATATTTTTTTCACAATACCCTAACTTCTTATATCCACCATCTATGACTAGTTTACTAACTCATAACTTCCTAATCACGTATCATTTTGACATAGATCACATCCATTAAACAGTTTGCATCCTAAGCCTTTTGATATGAAAGTCCTTTTTCTTTTTCATTTAAGAGAACTTGACCACACATTGCAAGCACATTTTGGCTAGAAATCTATCTCAAAACCCAAAAACTAATCACCTTCCTTAGCCTTCCACCAACCCTAAGCCTTCAACCACCAAATTAACAACTCTTGAAACCACATAATAACCAAAAAAAATATATATAATAAAAAAAATAGAGAGAGATAGAAATTAATCAATCTAAGAAGCACCAAAATCACTACAGGAGACAAACTTCTCTCAAAATTTCTCCATCAAAGCTCTTCATCATCAAATTATTTTGCTTCAAGAGGAAAAACTATACGTCATCAACAATACAACTTGAAATCAAATTACCTAGTTATTTTTCCTTAGTTATCACTTTCTTTTACTTCGTTATAAATCTATGTTTAAAATAAATCGAAGATACTGGCATGCTTTGTTAGCCATTCTGATATTAATATGTTTAGTTCTCAACAACACTTAAAAACCATATCAATTTTGTACTAGAACTTATCCCACCAGATGAGTTGCATCCAATGAACATAAAAAAATCTATTTTAATATATAAAGTTGAAGTATTATTTTTTTTATATTTTCTATTGATTAATTAGTATTAGGCATAATTATCTTTAATTAAAAAAAATAGCAATTACTTAAAAACTCCAAAAAAAATTCAAGTGTTTTTTATTGTAGTATTACATAAATGTCATATTTTTTCTTTTGTATAATGATTTTTTTTCAAGAAAAAAAAAATGCACGAGTAGTTTTACATTTGTAAGGCTAAAAGAGCCTTGTGAAAAGAAAGAAAAAATCTAAACTAAAAAGAGCTCAAAAGTTAAGTGATATATTATGAAAGCTCCATACGTGAAGATCTTTCAGTCAAGCATTATTGATTATACATATCATAAAGTATTTTTTTCTTTTATCTTGGGATTTTATCATTTTAATATTTTTAAAAGCACTTCACTACATATTGTGTGTTTACAATCATGTATACCCTTATATTAGTAAAATACCCCTATAGTAATATAAATTTGAAACTTCTACATTAGACAACTTTCACAAAATCAAGAAATTTTAGATTGGTCTAAGAAATTGAATTTTTTTTATAATCGACAAAATATGAATAACATTCAAAGAACTGACATTCCAAATTTAAAATTAATAAAAAAGGCCAAGATAAATTAAAATGACTTGTGAAAGAGAACAAATTTTTGGGAGAAAAAAAACTCTAACATGGCTAAAGATAAAAGAAAGTTTGAAATCTATATACAATCCAAGACAACTTGAAACCCATAACCATAAGATGGTCCCCACATATTTGAGAATATATTTTTTTTTTATTTTTACTAGAAGTAGATCAAAAAAGTTCAAGATTATGATTAAACTCATAAAATTATTTATAGGTTCAATTATTTAAATTAAAGATTCAACAATCTTAAGAAATTAATAAGATAAGCTTTTAAAGATGACCAAGAAACTTTCCCTAAACGTATAAGAACTATAGGTTTCCAATAAATGAGATTAGCTCAATTATTATCCCATTTATGTTAGATATATACCCTAATGAGCTTAAGCCCCTATTTGACTTTAGTGTCAATGCTAAGAAATCTTTTATTGCATCACTTCCAATTGAGAGGCATATATCTATTATGGCCTTGAAACCTTTGAGTGGACAACTTATGCCCTTCCATAGTGGGCTCATTGATGAGCATCTTATTAAGCTTACAATACACATACCTACTGTGGTCTCAAATCATCGGCCTAAACAATATATTATTTTTCTAACCTCGTTCTTGATAGGACTTCTATATTTGAAAATGATGATATAACACTATCTTCAAAGATGCACATATCCACTGCAGTCTTAGAATTTTAGCATGAAATTTCTAACTTCAATGACAAACTTGATACGATTTCACCTCTAAAAAAATCTAGCACATTATTGCTCTTTGAGAAACACAAGCCTATTATGATCTCACATATTCATTATGTCTTATTTGACACATACATCAAAGGGTCTTGTGATAAACCACCATCCTTTTTTTCCTCTTTGACCTCCATTACCAGATTTAACTTACCAAAATTAGCATCTTAAGTAGTATGATGACATAAATGGTCTATTCTTAATTATACTAATTTTGATTGACATGATTCATCATTCATTGCAATTTAATTTTGATTGACATGCCTTATCATTCATTATATGATACTATATTTTCATTAGTGCTTCATTACACAATATTCATTCACATATGATATAATAATTTGATATAAATAATATTACATTGTTGAAACTATTGTTCAAAAATCTTCATCTAAGAAATATAATAACAACGATTATGATAAAACTTAAACTCAATTTCTTAGCTATGAATCAATCAGATATTATATGATGAGCGACCCTTAGGCTTAATACATATTTTCTAGTTTTGTCTCTTAATATGTTCTCTATTCAAAATTTCATTGCATATGATATCTTCCCATTTCAAGGATTCGTCAAATGTTAGGATTGACAAACTAGCCCACTTGTAAGAGATATAAGTTGATTCCTATAATTAGTTCTATTATAATTTATCACAGCAACTATGGATATTATTTAAATGTTAACTTTATTTTGAAAGCAATTCAACCACTCGTAATGAAGGACTCATGATTATGATTTAAGATTTAGAAAATTTCACATAATCGGAACAATTAGCAACATTTTCAAAATGAGCATTTCACTATTATCTTGGAGGAAAGTGTTTTCTTCCATCTCTGTAGAGCTTCATATATTTTTTTCTACCTCCACTGATTATTGAAAATAACTTTAATCTCTTGCACAAACTTGTGTCCAACAAATTTTTGGATTAATTTGTGAAGGTGAACATAAAATTTACTATCTTACTCCTTATTCTTTTATGCCCCACCACTTTCCAAAAATCTTAATCCAATTCAACCCTCCACAAAAACTCTGATATCCACCTATTGCGACCAATTCACATACGCAATTCATATTTTTTTTTCCCACACATCCAATTGACCTAAAATCACCACCAATAGTTAGCTAACAACCCAAGTATTTAATCTAGAGGTTTTCATCCTTTTTCAACTAATAAAACCTAGAACATTTGGCCAAAAATATATCCCAAAAATCATAAGACTAGTCACTACCTTCTTTAACCTTTCACTAACCGTAAATCTTCCACCACAACCTTAAAAAGTCTAAACAATCTCGTCATTATTATAATGTGTTAAATAATGAAAATAATAGTAGCTCACAAAACAAAAAGAAAATCATTGAGATAAAGATATATTATCAGCAGAGGAGCAAATCTAAATGTTGCAATGTTGCATATTGCACTGTGGCATGACTACAATATGAAGGCTCGGATGGACATATCTCAAATCAGATGGGTGAATCTATGAATGTATGAATATTGCTTGTGAAGAGATCTATAGTACATAAGTATCCAATGTGCTTAGTCCTAAGAAGCCATGGTTCCTAAACTCAAGTAATTTTTTTTCATTTAACTAAGAAATACCAACATTTAGTGAGCAATTATTTTGATCACAACAATTTTATTGCATCCAAATAATTGAATTTCATTCACCTCAAAATGCTTGAAAAGACAGCCAAATAACTAACGGAATTACAAAGATAACTTCTCTGCTCTAATCGAGTCAAACACCCAAGCAAGTGCATTTCGTGCAATTATATATCACTTTATAAATGTCACAGACAAATTTAGACAAAATCATGTACAAAATTAAACCAAGGGAGAAATGCAGCAATTTTCTCTTAAATTATGCATTTGAAAGAGAGAGATGAGCAAGCACAGTTAATCATGAGTGTTAAGGAATCAGACCGTCATTTTCCTGTGAGAGGGTCACAATGCCTTCGACCTGAGAACTGCCCTTGAGAATGGCGACTGCCTTCTTGGTCGCTTCGGTGACAGCGAGAGGCTTGGGCATGGCTGCTGGACTTGACAATTGGAATAAGGAGATCCGGAGGGGCTGCTCAACAAGAAAGGTAGAAAGGAGTAGGGATGCAGAGGAAGGTGGCGAAGGAGGATGGAGAAAGGCGCAAGTCGGAACAGCTGAAAGCACAGTATGCGCGGCCATCGCTGCTAGGATCGCCTGCATAGCTAACGCCAGGAGGAAAATAGCGACGCGGGAGCGTGTGAAGAACAGGGAAGGAAAGATAAGGCCCTTTTTCTACCTTCGAATTTGGATTGAGCTCCATAGTTTGAGACATAATTGGATAATTAAATGCAAATGATTTGAAACATTGTTATTATTTGAAATATTGTTATTTATAAATTAATTATCTATGTGATTTTTTTTTAACCTAGAATGTATATGCATGTCATGATCAAAATATTGAGAATTTAATAAAAATAAAAAATATGGGTTGGGTTTTATTATGAATTTTGATATTTTAGTGAGAATTTGAAAAGTGGATGGAAGAGGGTGATTGATTTGTAAGTATGAAGTTTTGGGAGATCTGTATGTAATTGTGTCTGAATATTATTGGTCAAGCTAAGAAGTGAGGCACTTATGGTTAGTTCTTTGAAATGGGTGTAGTGAGCCTTCTCATGTAACCATATAGGGTTGATCATGGTTAGCATATAGTGGAATAATGATGAAGTCAAGTCATTTGGATGTTGAGAATTTGAAAAGTGGATGGAAGAGGGTGATTGATTTGTAAATAAAAAGTTTTGGGAGATCTGTATGTAATTGCGTCTGAATATTATTGATCAAGCTAAGAAGTCAGGCACTTATGGTAAGGTCTTTGAAATGGGTGTAGTGAGTCGTCTCATGTAACCATATAGAGTTGATCATGGTTAGCATATAGCGGAATAATGATGAAGTCAAGTCATTTGGATGCTTGTAACCCGAAGGCTTATTTTTTTTGTTGCTAGTAGGATTATGTGTGATTGGCTTTAGAATTATAGCACATTCAATCGGATTATGCAAACCTTTATCAGGATTTCGTACTTTTCTTGCCATATATGTGATATTGATACCATCTTAAAAATGAAATGGATTCAAAGTTTTATTGAAGTACTAGACCTTGGTTTTTTATTAGTGCCATTAATTTCTACATTGCTCAATTATAATGAGAAACTCTAATAAACTTCACCAATATTGAGGGCACAAAAGGATGGAAATATTAGGCAAGC
>NW_018164444.1:3869017-3869734 GCF_001263595.1 Phalaenopsis equestris
CTGTTGTAGGTGGTGGAGCCTCAAAAACATGTCTTGGCGGTAATGAAGTGGAATGTATTTCTTTTGCGTTGCTTTATTCATCTTCTCCCATTTGGTAATTTTCTCGTTGTCTTGTATTTTCTTCTGCCACTGTAAGTTATCTCAACATAAAGAAGCGTTTTTTTTCAACTTGATAGCTCTAGTTTTACCCGCTTTATTTTTTATCTCATCTTTATATTCGAAGATCTGCTCAACAAATTATAGACAATCAATAAATTCATCTGAATTCATACCTCCCTCAAACTTTGATAGATCTAACTTAATTATGTAGTCTTTGTATCCTCCAACTGATGTGTCCTCTCTAGGCCTCCTCTTATTTTGAATTCCAAAACGTCGTGGCATTTCATTTTTATCACATAAATTCATTTTGATAGATCCAACTTGAAATTTTTATTCCTTTCTTCTCTTCGGCTTTCCCTCTCATCATCGAGGGTAAAGTCCGTCTTGGGTGTTATTCTAAACGCTCGCCAATCTCCATTGAAGTCGGTGGATCTCTCGCTGTATCTCTTCTCTGGTAGGCTTGGGCATGTATTTTCTTGATGATATGGCTAGGGTTTGAAGTGGGAAGTGAAAGAGGGCGAAAAGAATATGATTTAGGATTGTTGAGTTTGATATTAGCAAAGGGAAATAGGGTCAGGTCAAAGTTTTGGCTATGATTTGGGAATATGAAAAAAAAAA
>NW_018164444.1:3869834-3871860 GCF_001263595.1 Phalaenopsis equestris
TTCTTGAATGCATAAGATATTAATCTTCCTATGAACCATAATATCTACTAATGTTATTAATTTATATGTTAGAGTATCCATATTCCAAGATCCTATCATAATATTAGTTTCGTGGGCTAACTTCTCTGCTCGCATTCGTTCATGACATAAGAACACATGCTTATTTAACACTACATTAACGTAATAATTTATTTTATGAAAATAAATAAATAAATATAAAATAACTTGTCAAATTATACTTAATGATAATGGAATTATTATTAATATTGATTCACAAATCTAATTCAAAATAGTTAATATACAAATATAATGGTGATGATGAAAGGAATGATTATATGATTGATGATGGGGATCACTTTCTCTCTTTAATCATTTCGGTCAATGTAAATAATTAATTATATGAAACTTAAATGACTTTTTTAATTTGAAAAAATAAATTTATGTTTACACATCTAACCTCCAAATTTCTATGTTAACTAAAGATTAATTAACGTGGGGATGAGGGAGTGTGCCTTAAATATGTCTTTATATATAAAAGATATGCATTAGATAATTAGTAATTTAGAATATGACCCCTCCATTTACATACGTACCCCACAATTCTCAATTCTCATGTATTTACAAATCTAACCCTATAAACAATCACATTTACGTCCATACCACTCGAATCCTTAACTTAACATCTAAAATACTACAATTATTATTTTTTAAAAAGTGATTCAACCCTGTCATCTTGTTAAAATTGAAAAAAACAAATCATGAAAATCACATTGTAGAGAAATATTTGTGTATGTCTAGCGTACGCAGAGCTGCGTACATCAGTAGGTTACAGGGAGGGTATTGGGGGGTTATATCGGCGTTATACCACTTGTAACATAACTGTAACCTACCTGTAACTAGTAATTTCTGCGCTTCTGTTTTCATATATTGTAAGTCACAGGGAGGTTACAGGGGGTATAACGCGGATATAACTCTCCAATACTCTCCCTGTAACCTACGGACGTACGCCTCTGTGTACGTTAAACATACGCAAATGTTTCCCCACATTGTCTAAATAGATGCTTCTTATTAAATGAATAAAAAAATTACGTATATATCAAATAATTCTCATTTATTTACATGTCTAATACCAAAAGTTAAAGATTTAATTTATAATTTTTTTAATTCCATAATTACTTCAAAATTAATGCCGAGGGTTTGATATGCAAATACACAAGAATAGTGTGGCATCCCCATGGATGAATATGTAAAGAAATTCAATATATTTACAAAGCTAATTATGAATAATTATTAAGGATTCATAAAGCTAATTAATACATTTAATATAAGAACATAATTATGATGATTAAAAGATTAATAATAAGATTGGTGATGATTGATTCATTTTCTTATCAAACAACATGATTTTATTTTAAGGTAAATTTTACATGAATACCACTGAGTTTTATGTATTTACATATGCATGAAAATGTGTAGTGATATTTCTCATGTGATATGAAAATTTTGGGTATTAGAGATGTAAAAAATCAAAATTTAGATTTTGCAAAAAAAATTAAAAAAAAAGCATGAAATAAAGCTAACCTTTAAAATAATATTTAGTATTAAGGAATGATTATGGAAGGTTCATAAAGTAAATTAAAGTAAATGAATAAATGTACAATGATGTTAAGATTAATAATAAGATTGGTGATGATTAATTCATTTTATATAAACCACCATGATTGTAGTTTACATAAATTAATGAAGTGATGAGCATGCGAGCATAGTAAATAAATGTGAGCTTAATCATATGAAATGTCTTTTGTCAATCATCACTCATATGTATATATAATTTTTAAAAAGGAATGACCTGAGGTTATTATAAGAGGCCCGACCATCCCCGATGTGCCTAACAATTCGAGTACCACACCCTCCACCGAGGGGAATCAAATCCTAGACCATAGGGTACTTATAACTAACAAGCAGATGTCCAACTAACTGATCTAAGTATGCAACACACACACACACAAACACACACACACACACA
>NW_018164444.1:3872001-3876871 GCF_001263595.1 Phalaenopsis equestris
ATATATATATATATATAAAATTAGGTGAGTTGGTGGCGGCTTTAGGGTTCAAATCCTCGACCAGACATGATTGAAATTTCCACATGGAGATCTTGTTAAGGTTTGAATTTGTGATCATGTTTCTTCGTGATTTTGTTCGGTTTTCTTTTGGAATTGTTGTTATCACTTTTTTTTGGTAATTGTGTTTCTTCTAAGATCTTTTTTTTTTTGCATGGTTTGAAGTTTTAGTCTGATTTTTTCTGGCTCGTAGTGTTTGCTATTGTGGTTTGATGGCCTCTCAATCTTTTGCGGAAGCTCTTTGAGGTCAAAAGGAAATTGATGGTAAATCACCATGTTTTCCTAATCATTTTCATGATTCTTTTTAATCAAGAAGGGGTTGATAATGGTTATTTTAAGTTGATTGTGGTTATTTTAAAAGAGCGGGAAGGAAAAGAGGGAAACAACCTATTTTTTTCTCTGAATTGGAGATGAATGGATTGGTGGAGCCTTTAAAATTATGTCTTGTTGGGAAATTCACTTATGCACATCCAAAGATGGATTTAATTAGAATGTTTTTTTTGATAATCTCAAGTTAATTGGGGAATGGAAGGTGGAATGCTTTGGATGGCAACATAATATTTTTAAGTTAGATAGAGAGGAGGATTATATGAGGTTTTTTGGTAATGAGTTTAGAATTATCAAATGCAAATTTTAAAATGGTCTCCTGATTTTGACTTGTCTGCTGAACTTCCTATAATGCCGGCTTGGTTGATGTTTCTTGGTTTACGGTTGTATCATTTTAATCATCAAGTGTTATATCCATTGGGTGTTATCGTTGGGAAGCATATGAAAGTTGATATGGCAACAGATAACTTTAGCAAATCTTCTGCGGTGGAGAGGGATATTACTTCACCTATGGCTTGATGAGGTTTGAATGGGATCACAAAATAACAGTTACTGGCAGAAGATGGAAGTTGAATTCACGCCTAAGTACTGTAATAATGTACGTTTTTTGGTCAAACAGTAGAAACATGCTTTTTAGCACACCCCGAGCTAAGATCGCGAGGGAAAAATGTTAGGCAAGGACAAGGTAGGGAAAGAATGAATAACTCGCTACTAAATGTGGAAATAACACATCAACAACGATGTAGATATGAGCAACAAGTAAGGAACTATTGTAGGGAGGACGAGGTGGAGTAGGTATTGCCTTGTAATGATCAGGTACAAAAACAATGGAATCAACCCATCTTGCAGGTTGAGGTGATCATTCCCCTGGGGTAGATGATTTTCAATATGTGGTTGGCAGAGGGGATCAAAATTTAAAAGCTCCTGTGGTGTTATTGACTGATATTGGGAATCCTGAGGTTGTACAAGAAGATGTGCATATCACAGAAGAACTAAACATTGCTCAACATAATTTGGAAGAGGAGTGGTAGATTCATGGATCAAGAAAGAAGAAATAAAGACTCAGCAGAAAATTGAGCTATATGAATCCAAAGGATGTTTTGGAAATTACTAATAGAGCTACTGCTGATATACTTGCAAATGTGAATGACGGTGCTCCTTCTAGGATTATTAGAAGAAGTAGATCATATTTCAATGATTAGGCTTTTTATTTGGAATGTTAGGGGCGTTGCTAAGTGTCAAGTCTTTAACAGATTAATGAATCTGTGTAAGTCTCATAAACTTTGATGTTTAGCGATTTTAGACCTATTATAAACTTGTAAAATATTCCTGAGATTGTAAGGGAGTTGGGCAGTTATAAAGTTATTTATAATTGTATAATAAAATTTAGTTTTTTTTGGGAAAAAAAAATAAAAGAGAAGTTGTTGTTTGATAATCCACAGTTTCTTCATGATATTCATGCTAAGCAACAATTAGTGTAGACTCCCATTGTCTATGCAGGGTTCTTCATTGGACATAACTTTATTGTGGGAGGAGTTGGGTTTGGTTAAGTTTCATGTAAATTGTCCTTGGATAGTAGGAGAAGATTTTAATGTTCTCACTTCATCTGTTGAAAAGAGAGGAGGCAAGGCTCCTTATTTCAAGGTGATGGAAAATTTCAAAAATAATATCATTCATGTTGGGCAATACGAGGCAAAGACTACATGAAGTATGTTTACTTGGCAAAGAGAGAATAATGAATAGATTGGATAGAATACCTGTTAATAAAGATTGGTTGGATATTTTTCAAGTGACTAAAGTGTCTCATCTCAATAGAATTGGCTATGAGCATTCCGCTTTATTACTAAGGGTGGAAGAATTAACTAGAGCTGGTGGGTTCTCAGTTCAGATTTATAAATGTTTAGACTGAACATGAGAAGTTTTTAGAGGTTGTTACAGGAAGTTGGGTTGCTGAAATAGCTCTCCTTGGATTTCATTATGGTTGTTGCATAAGAGAAGGGCTAGAAATTTGAAAGACTAGAATTGAAACATATTTGGTGATGTGAATAAGAAAATGGTTGAAGCTGAATTGTTAATGAATAAGTTAAAAGTGGATTTTGAGATGCTGAACTTTTGAATGCGCAAAATGTTCTTAATAGTGCTCTTCAAGTTCAAGTGGATTTTTTGAGTCATGTGGAGGGGTGTAGAAATACTTATTTTTTTCATTCTTGTATTAAAACAAAAAAAACAATCTAATACCATCCCAAATATTAAAATTGATTATGGAGAATGGTTGTTTTTACAGGATGACATTGTTTTGAGTGTTGCTAATTTCTTTAATAATCTTTTTAAAGGGGTAAAGATTTCTTTAATAATCATTTTAAAGTGGTGACGATGGATCTTTTAGTCTTTGAATGTGATACTTTTCCTAGTATTGTCGATTTATCTGATTTACCTGATTTTTCTGCACAGCCAAATGAAGGTGAAATTGTTGAAGCTTTGAATTCTATTGACTCTAATAGGGTGGCTGACTCTGATGGTTTCACTTCTGCTTTTTATATTAAATCTTAGGAAATTGTGAATAAGAAGATTGTAATTGCTATTCAGCAGTTCTTTCAGGGAGTTCTTCCACATAATTTTTTTAGATGTTCAACTATTTCTCTTATTCGTAAGGAAAGGTTTAATCATAAATGGGATGATTTTTGGCTCATTAGCCTTACTATTGTGGTATCTAAAATTATAAGCAAAATTAATTTTAAGAGGCTTAACTCTATTCTGGATAAATTGATTTGTCCTCAACAAACAACTTTTGTTGTTGGGAGAAGTACAATTGACAATGTATTGATTGCACGGGAACTTGTTATGAATATTAGCAGTCAGTGCAGAGGGGGTTTGGATTTGAGAAAGGCTTATGTTGGGTTTTTAAGTTGGGCTTTTATTATTAAGGTGCTTCAAGAGAGGGGATTCAATGAAGACTTTTGTAACATTATTATGATACTTTCACAAAATAATTATTATTCTATTCTTATTAATTGAAGGAGTCATGGCCATTCTAGATCTGATAGGGGGCTTAAGTAAGGTGACCCACTTTCACCAACTTTATTTATAATTGCTATGGATTATCTTTCAAGGAGGTTGAATATTCATTTGGAGAATCATCATAATTGGAGATATAAAGCTAAAGGTGGTGAATTAATTTCTCATTTGACATATGTAGATGATTATATTATCTTCCGCAATATGGGTAAAAACAACATTAAACATATTAATAAGATTCTCATTCATTTTGAAACCATGTCGAGTATGCATTTTAATAAACTCAAATGTCAATTCTATGCTAGTAAATGGGTGCCTGCTGACAGGAGACAATGGATTAGCAAGTTTACTGGTTTTAAAGAGGCTACATTTCCTATCAAATATTTGGGCATTCAACTTAATACAACTAGAAAGAAAAATCTTCTTTTTGTTGATGTTATTCATAAAGTTAATACTCATATTCAAAGTTGGGAGAACTCATTCCTTTCATTTAGTGGAAGGAACACTCTTCTGCAAAGTGTTTTTACTTCTCCTCCTCTATATGTACTTCAAGTCACAAAGATGACAAGAAGCATGCAAACTAAGTTGGGCAGAATTTTTAATAAATTTCTTTGGTCTGGACATGGTCAATGTGTTCATTGGACTAATTGGGATTAAGTTGTGAAGACCTAAAAAACAGTTTGGGTTGGGTTTCGGATCCTTTAAGTACTCTATGGAGATTAACTTTTGTAAACTTTGGATTAAGTTTAGAGAGAATATTGGCCTTTGGGCTAAGTTTATGCATAGAAGATATTGTAAATTATTACAACCTTTGGATTGTAGTCCAAAGATTGGTGACTCTCTTCTGTGGAAAGAATTACTTAATGTTAGGGAGAAAGCTGAGGACATGATTGTGTGGGAGTTAGGTGACAGGAAATTCAAATTTTGGAGTTATGATAGGACTCTTAAGGGCCCTTTGTATGGTTTTAATTAGAATATGGTGGATGGAACTCATTCTGTCTCTGATTTCTGGAATCAAGATAGTTGAAATATTGATAAATTGAACCGAGTGTTGGCTTAGGAGATGGTGGACTATGTTTTGGGTATTCCTTTCGATAGATCTAAGAAGGATGTTTTAGAAGGCAAATTTGTTGGTAATAATTCTATTACTAAAAGCATTGCTAGCAGGTTATATCATTTTTTGGGTATTCTGTGGAGGAAGATTATCAACTTAATGTCAGGTTTTACTATTAAATGGTCGTTTAATTACAAAAAGGCCAATAAGCCTGCTGATTTTCTTTGCTAAAATTGGTTCTTCAAGAAGTAATGTTTGTGTGAGTTTGCATTTTGGTAATGAGTTGAAGAGACTAGTAATTCATGATAAGCTACGCATCCCTTGCTTCACAACTTCTTCTCATGTGTTTTGGAGCTTTTCTTCGAGTGACTTGTAATTTTTAGTGGAGTATCCTTTAGGTTTTCATTTATAATATAT
>NW_018164444.1:3876971-3884986 GCF_001263595.1 Phalaenopsis equestris
CCCTTCCAGGCTTTCCTGCCGTTGCTGCAACGTTAAATTTGCTTGGCTTTGTCCATTGTGTCTCTCTGTCTCGCTCTGTATTTATCTTGCTTGATTCACCCTGCCTTTTCTTTTGTTTCCTCTTCTGATAATACAAGTTGCTAGTATTGACTTCAGCTGAATTGTTGGTAGCCGGTTCCAATTACGGGGCATTACATCCGGTTCAAGATAAATTCATTGAGGCTAAAATAATCTTTTTAATAATTTGAAAACATAAAATTTAATAGGACTAATTATTAGTCCAAGGAAGTCAAAGGACTAGTAGTTCCTCGCGTTAATTTCCCTTTCAATTAATTTTTCTATTCTCAAGACATGCATCCATAACTGTCATTGGATTTTGTGGTCGAACTACCTCTTTAAACCTTCCAACAGTCTTTGTAGTTTTAAATGCTGACGTCTTTTTGTCAATCGTTCGTTTATTTAGTGCAATGTGTGTTAAAGTTTCAGTACTTGCTACTATTTTGATGGCTGCATGAGGTTTTGAAATTTTCCTCTGTGATTTGTGAGTCATTTAATTTCTCAACTTTATCATTCAATGGATTACATGTTTCTATTGTATTTTTATGTCTCCGTTAATATGCTTATTTATCGTTTATGTAAGGAGTTGTGTATTATCGGGCATAGTTGGCCAGAGGTATCCTCATTCCAATATAATCAGAAAACATTCACACCTTTTCTAAATTGCATATTTGGGCAGCTTGCTCTGTTGAGTTAGTCTGCTTGTTATATTCATTTAAAGATCAAGTTTTCATTTTTGGGATTGAACTTCTGAACATTTTGGCTGTAACTGTAAAAGTAATTAAAACTTGGTCGCCTTTCGATTCTAGTAGTAAGTGGCTCAAGGTTCTTCTTCTTGCACTGATATTTTTAATTAATCTTTTTTTCTTACAGCGTAGCTATAATAATTGAATTTCTATATTAACACACAGAAGCCGACGGAGTTTTACCTTGGCTGCTTTCTTATGAATTATTTTGAGCATATTCTTTGGAGCTTTTTAAGGTGGTGGCATTTTTTTGTTTGTTTGCTTGGCCAGGAGGCAACTCGGCCTGCCATTCCCATGCTTTTGGCTGTGGGTGCTGTCCACCAACATCTGATTCAGAATGGCTTACGCATGTCAGCTTCGATTGTTGCTGATACAGCTCAGTGTTTTAGTACCCATCAGTTTGCATGCTTGATTGGATACGGTGCCAGGTGATATGGTGTTTCTTTCTGAAAGCATCTTCTTATTTATTTGGTTCCACGTCATAAGTTTGTTCAATCTGTTTGATCATGTTTTGTCCGTTTGGTTATACTAGAACCTTATTAACACAAAGGAAACGAGAAACGTTGAAAACAGAGATATAAATAAAGAAGAAAAAAAAATCCATTGTATTGGCATAGAAGCACAGAATACTGAGGTAAAATTCAAAACCCTTGGCTCTCTCTGATATTTTTTATTTATGATGTGGATCTAAGATCTTGAATATTATATGAAAAGTAACCGGATAATCTATACATGTACTAAATACATAATAATATTAAAAATAAAGGCAATTTCCTTAGGCACAGATTCAAAATTGGATTAGTAGTCTGACATTGGATTTAGAAGAATAGCTGCACCTCTTTATAGCATTGGCCGAATAGCTTCTTTGGATTTGGGCAGCTTCATAGATTGGATTGGGTCGACAAGTTTGGTAATAATCTAGAGTAGCTTTCTATTTAAGTTTTGTAAATATTCTATCTTTAGTTAGCGGTCAAATCTGAATTGTTTCTGGCTGGTTGATTCCTCGGACTTGGCTAGCGTGTCCACTTGAAACCCGATTGGAGAGCCTGTCTTAAGCTCGACTGGCGGGCAATCTTGAAAGCTAGCTGGCAAGTTCATCTCTTTGTTCTTTTGTTGAGCGAGTCCACACTTAAGATATACATATTCATTTTTATCTTTTTGAACAAGTCCACTTGAAACCCGATTGGAGAGCCCGTCTTAAGCTTGGTCAGCTCTGTGAATCCCTTCTCTTCACCGTCTTATTGACTACCATTTTTTAATTTAGTGCTGATTTAGGCTATTCCAACCGTTTCACGAATATAATCATTTCACAGATTGTATCTAAATGTAAAACCATTCATTCACCTCAGTATTCTCATCTTAACAACACTTAACTTTATTTTATGCTTCTCTTTTACAAACGAACATTCCATGCCATAGATTTTTCCTGGGTCTCACCACTATCTTATAAAATTTTCTTTTAAGTCTAAGAAGTATTTTGTTATCACACCATAGACTTGATTCATTTCTCCACTTCAACCATCCAACATGAATTCCACTAATATCATCCAAATCAGATCAGCCTGTTGGCATCACTCGCTCGTTTGCTTCTACATGCGTAGGGGCGGAACCAACCTTTTTTTGTGGCGGTCAAATTGTTATACTAAAATTAATGTGGGAGGGGCTAGGACAACAAAGAGCAAAATAATATATCAGGAGGGGCAAAATGCTCTATTGCCCTCTGAAAAGATATGAGAGGACTTAATTTTATTAATCAAAAGAGGGATATAAATACCTATTACTAGACTTACTGGTAAGGAAAACAATAAAAACAAAATACAGTAGAAAAGGAAATGAATAATAATAAAATATAAGAGACAGTTAATCTCTCTAATTTAAGTAGAAATAAATATAGATTCCCAAGATCCCTCATAATTTATAACCCTCTAAATTAAGAGTTATAACAAATATGAAATATAATCATTAGTAATTTCGAGATCTTTCAATACTCCCCTCAAGTTGGGTTTTACAGATTGTACATGCATAATTTGTTACATAATTCTTCAAAGTTGATTCTTGGGAAAGACTTAGTGAGGATATCTGTTGTTTGATGTCGGGAATAAAACTTAGTGAGGATATCTGTTGTTTGATGTCGGGAATGAATGTATGCAAATTCAACAACTCCTCTCTCAATGTTTTCTGAGATGAATTGTCAATCGATCTCAATGTGTTTCGTTCAGATTATTTGCAATGCTGATGACTGTCTGGTTGTCGCATTGTAGTTTGACAGTTTTTCAGTTAGCATTCCGAGTTCGCTGAGTATTCTTCGAATCCACATTCCTTCGCAGATTATTTTCAGCGCTGTTTCTTGATAGCACAGATTGTTTTTTGCTTCTCCAAGTGACTAGGTTTCCCCAGACATAAGTGCAATAGCCGGAAGTCGATCGTCGGTCCGAGACATTCTCTGCCCAGTCTGCGTCTGAATACACTTCTATACTTCGATCCTTATTCCTTTGAAACAATAGCTCTTTGCCTAGAGTCATCTTGAGGTATCTCAAGATTCTGTAGACTGCATTCATGTGTTCTTCCGTAGGGCTGTTCATGAATTGACTAACAATACTAACAGAAAAACCAATGTCGAGTCGTGTTTGTGAGAGATAGATGAGTCGCCCCACGAGTCGCTGGTATCTCCCCCTATCCACAGTTGCGCTATTTTTCTCAGTGTTGATCTTCTTGTAGGGATCCATTGAAGTATCGATGGATTTGCAACCAAGCATACCTGTTTTCTTCAACAGGTCCAATGTATATTTCCGTTGTAACACAAATATTATGGATTTGCAACCAAGCATACCTGTTTTCTTTAACAGGTCCAATGTATATTTCCGTTGTAATACAAATATTTCTCGTTTTGATCGAGCTAGTTCCATGTCTCGTTCCATGCCGAGAAAGAACTTTTAGTTTCCGAGATCTTTGATTTCAAATTCCCGAGTGAGAAGCTTTGTTAGATTTGTAAGTTCTTCGTGATTTCCAGTAAAGGTGATATCGTCGACGTATACGATTAGAATTGCAATCTTCTTTTCAGGAGAGGTTTTCACGAAGAGAGTGTGATCTGTCTGACACTAAGTATACCCGTGTTTTGTCACTGATTTTGGAAATCTATCAAATCATGCTCGAGGACGTTAATTGAGGTCGTACAATGATTTTTGGAGTTTGCAGACTTTGTTGCTTGGAAAGGATGCTTCTAGTCCGGGAGGTGCTTCCATGTAAACTTCTTATTCCAAATCGCCATTTAGGAAAACATTTTTCACGTCGAGTTGATGTAGCTGTCAGTCTTCATTTGCCGCAAGTGAGAGAAGGATTCTGATGGTGTTAAGTTTGGCCACAGGGGCAAAAGTTTCTTGGTAATCAAACCGTAAAACTGTGAAAAACCTTTTGCTACAAGACGTGCTTTTAATCTCTCAATTGTTTCATCTGCCTTGTATTTAACTTTGAAGATCCATTTGCAACCGATTGCTTTCTTTCCCTTTGGCAGGTCTGAAACAGTTCATGTACCATTCTTTTGTAGGGCTCTTACCTCCTCTTTGATGGCCGCTTTCCACCCCGGGTGTTTGAGAGCTTCATCAATTGTGTTTGGGACTTGTGTATTGTCAAATGCAGTGGTAAGCTGAATATAGTTTTTCATATGACACAAAGTTGGAGATCGGATGTATCGTGTGTTCGTACTTGAGTGGAGGTCGGATGGACCTAACACTTTTCCTTAAAGCAATTGGAATGTCGAAGTCATCAATCATAGGTATAGTAGATTCATGTTCAAGTGTGTTCGTACCTGAGTGGATTTTTGTAGGAGTTGGATTTGGTTCTGACTTTTGGATTGGCGCTGGATGTGTTGGGTGATCTATGTGCGAGTTGGACACTTAAGGACTAGACAGAGACTGATTGTTAGGTACATTTTCACGTGAGTTGGTCGAGTCGGGAGATAATGAGTTCGGTACAAGGGACGAGGATTTGGTGTGTGGTGGTATGATCTTTTTGTCCCCCCAAGACTGATATTCCCTTAAAATCTCCTCCGGAATATTAGAATCGGGGTAGTAAGGCTTATTTTTAAATATGGTGACATCCATAGTGTTGTAGGGTTTTCTTGTAAGAGTAAAGTAGCACTTATACCCTTTTTGAAGAGACTGAATATTAGAATCGGGGTAGTAAGGCTTATTTTCAAATAAGGTGACATCCATAGTATTGTAGGTTTTTCTTGTGAGAGTAAAGTAGCACTTATACCCTTTTTGAAGAGACGAGTAGCCGATGAAAATATTTTTAGTAGATTTAGGGTCAAGTTTGCTGCGATTGTGTGAATGAACGTGAACAAAAGAGGAGCAACCAAATACTTTGGTAGGTAGATTTTGAGTAATTGTCTTAGTGTGGGAAAATGATTTGAGAAGGAGTTGGACTGGACTTTGAAATTTGAGGACCTAAGAAGACATCCTGTTGATGAGGTAGGCTGTAGTGGATACAGCGTCACCCCAAAAAACTTTAGGCACGTTAGAGGAAAACATGAGGCAGCCGGTCACCTCGAGAACTTGGCGGTTCTTGTGTTCGGCGATCCCATTTTGTTGAGTGTCGGCGCAAGAATTGAGATGGAGGATGCCTTTAGAGGAGAGATAAGAGCCGAAGACGGAAGCGGAGTAAGACGGAAGCGAAGTACTCCTTTGCATTATCAATATTGAGTGTCTGGATGAAGGTTTGGAATTGTGTTTGGATCATTGAGTAAAATTGTTCAAATATGTGACCGATTGCAGATTTATCTTTCGTAAGAAATAGTCACGTTAGTCAAGTGTGATCATCAATAAAAGAGACAAACCACCGAGTCTCGGTAAGGGTTGTAACACGGGGTGGGCCCCAGTATCGCTGTGAATGAGTGCAAAGAACCGGGAAGAGGTGTAACCAACACGTGGAAATGACGTGCGAGTGTGTTTGACAAGTTGTTAAAATTCACATTGAGAAGAACGAACATCTTTATTGATAAATAAATTTGGAAATAGTTTTGCAAGATATATAAAATTTGGATGACCGAGACGAAAATGCCGTAACATGATCTCAGAATCTTTATTGACAGAATTGAAGACAGAATGATAGGTAGACAAATGTCCGCAACGAGGTCGTGGTGGTGAAGTACTGTTGATGATGTAGAGACTTGAGCGCCCGAGCACAACCCAGCATTGCCAATCGTCGTCCCCGAGTCCGCATCCTGAAATTCACACGTGGTAGGGAAAAATTTAGCAATATATTTCAGATCACTAATCAATTTTCCGATGGATATTAAATTGCAATTTAAAGTAGGAACATGAAACACAGATCGAAGTAGAATGTTTTAGGTGCTGCGCACGGAACCAAAGCATGTGACTTTGGAGACAGAGCCATCGACAATGCGGATGGTGGAGTTGTCTCCGCAAGACATATAGTCACGGAGAAGGGATGCATCGCCAGTCATGTGATGAGAAACACCGGAATCGATGATCCATTGACCGAGGGATCATTGATTGACTGTGAAGGCATGGTAGAACGTACCTTGATGCGCGAGCAGGCCGGTGATGGGGTCGGGAACAGGTAGATCCGGTGGTTTGTCGATCAGTTTTTGTCGCAAATCTAGTTGCTCTTTGCTGAATGGACTGGGCGCTGGTGCAGGAAGGTCATCGGCAGCGATGGTCCTGTTATCATGGGGAGCGTGATCAGATCGAGGCTTCCAATCGGCTGGCTTTCCATGAAGCACCCAACACGTGTCTTTATTATGGCCTGGTTTGCGGCAATGGTCGCACTAGGGATGACCCTTGCGTGATGGGTTGTCGCTGTGTCGAGGCGGAGGAACTCGAGCTGCAAGGGCGGAGGCGTCAACAGAGAGATTGGGCGAGGTGGAGATAGGCCCAAGCATGACTTTCTGGCGGCTTTCTTCGCGGAGAACCTCGGAGAAGGCCTTAGGAATGCTCGGTAGTAGTTTGAAGCATAATACACGAGAGCGAACATGATCGAGAGAGTTGTTGAGGCTGAGAAGGAATTTGAATATCCTTTTTTGCTCGATGATCTGATGATATAAGTTGGAGTTCGGAGTGCATGACCAGCAGACATGAACTTCATACATGTCAACCTGCTGCCAGTAACGAGAGAGGACATTAAAATACTGAGTCACAGATTGATCACCTTGGCGAAGTTTGTGGAGGATTGAATCGATCTCGAAGAACTTGGATGTGTTATATGAGTGAGAGTATGTCTCTCGAGCAGCATCCCAAATATTCTTGGCCGTGCCGTAGAGAAGAAAATTTTCGCCGATTTTGTTGGTCATGAAATTGATTAACCACGACATGACCATGTCGTTTTCTGTATTTTATGTCCGAAATTTTGGGTCATCCTTGGTCGGAGCGACATCATGACCGGTGATATAGTGGTCATTGCCTCTGCCACAGATAAACATCATGAGAGATTGAGACCACTGGAGGTAGTTCTGGCCGTTGAGTTTGTGGCCAGTGATGAGGGAGGAAGTGTCATCGATTCCGGTTGGAACAGGGGCAAATGAGGCGGATGATATTTCTTAGGAGGAAGAAGAAGAAGTCTTCATACCGAAGAAGATTGGTATGACTCTGATACCATGAAAAAATATGAGGATTTAATTTTATTGATGAAAAGAGGGGTATAAATGCCCATTACAAGACTTACTGACAAGTAAAACACTAAAAACAAAATAGAGTAAAAAAGGAAATGAATAATAACAAAATATAAGAGGCAGCTAATCTCTCTAATTTAAGGAGAAAAATAAATAAAGATTCCCAAGTTCCCTCATATAATAAAGGGTTATAACAAATTTGGACTGTAATCATTAGTATTTTCGAGATCTTTCAATACCTGTTGGAATGGAGAAGCTTTTAGGAAATGACAAAGGCTAAAAACACAACTTATGGAAGAAGCTTCACTCTTATTTAACACCTTTACTTGGCTTGATACAAACTCAAAGACTCTACCCCTAATCCTAGTGGCACCTCCTAAATTTATGACTAGGATTGTGCCGCCACAATTACAATCCAATGGTTACAAATAATTCCACACCTACCACACAATAAGTCAACACCTACCACACCTACTACACAATAATTTCATACCTATCACATATTCTAGAATAAGCTTATAGAAATTAAGCTTTATTTAAACAACTAAAACCAAGTTTATATTTCAACACCCCCTCTTAAACTT
>NW_018164444.1:3885238-3886145 GCF_001263595.1 Phalaenopsis equestris
TTTTGAAGCCAAATTGCATGACAAACACATGAGGTTGCAGCCACGTACTCTGCTTCGCAAGTAGAAAGAGTGACAATTGGTTGTTTCTTTGACATCCAAGTGAAAGCAGTGTCTCCTATGAAGAACACGAACCCTGTAGTGCTCTTTCTATCATCCATGTCTCCAGTCCAATCACTGTAGCTATGTCCTACAAGCTTGAAATTGTTGGATGATGAGTAAAATAAGCCAAAATCTATTGTACCTTTGATATAGCACATAATTCTTTTAGCAGTCTTCATGTGGGTACCAGTCGGAGTCTCCATGTCGCGACTGACAAGTCCGACAACATAAAGAATTCAGGTCTTGTGCATGTTAAGTAGCGCAAACTTCCAACCAAACTCTTGAAAAACGTTGGATCAATTCTTGCTCCCTCATCAAACTGTGATAGCTTGACTCCACATTTTACAGGGGTTTTTATAGGTTGACTATTCTCCATCTTGAATTTCTTCAATATCTCCCTTGCATAACCTTCTTGAGAGATGAAGATCCCATCTTCTGTTTGCTTGACTTCAATGCCAAGGTAGAATGCCATGAGCCCAATATCTGTCATTTCGAACTCCTTTGTCATCGCTTCTTTAAACTTTTCAAACATGCTTGGATTGTTTCCTGTGAAGATCAAGTCATTGACATATAAACAAATAAACAAGACATTTTCATCCTCATTCTTGATGTAAAGAGCATGCTCATAAGGACACTTCATGAAGCCTTTCTCCTGCAAATACTTGTCTATTCGGCTATTCCATGCTCTTGGTGCTTGCTTTAGCCCGTATAGAGCCTTTTTTATCTTTAGAACCTTGTCTTCTTGCTCTTTGATTTCATATCCTGGTGGTTGTTTAATATAGACTTTTTCTTCAAGTATTTCATTCAA
>NW_018164444.1:3886245-3886472 GCF_001263595.1 Phalaenopsis equestris
ACATAAGCCTCT
The DNA here is from genome assembly GCF_001263595.1 of Phalaenopsis equestris. Lineage (NCBI taxonomy): Eukaryota > Viridiplantae > Streptophyta > Magnoliopsida > Asparagales > Orchidaceae > Phalaenopsis > Phalaenopsis equestris. The sequence goes on from NW_018164444.1 coordinate 3,886,258, forward strand.
GAAGAACCTACCAACCCCTTCTGGTTTCATTGAAAGATTCACTGCTACCTCAGAATTCCAATTTCACTAGAGGTGCGAAGCAAAAGAGAAGATAGACCACCTTGACTTTGCAGATGACCTCAAACTCTTTGCTAAAGAAGAACTTGCCTCTGTATCAGTGCTCAAAGATCAGCTATTAAAGAACCTATCTGGACTTGCTCCCAACTGTTCCAAAG
>NW_018164444.1:3886865-3887091 GCF_001263595.1 Phalaenopsis equestris
CCAACTACCGAGCTATAAGAAGAGAGGAGAGCTACTAGCAGCTAGGCTACATTCCCATATAGCTACTCTAGCTAATAGAAAGGGCAGACCTTAGCTCAGTATGGAGGGCAGACTACCTTCTGACAGAGTGCTCTATCCCTATAAGAGCAGACTCTCTTTCTTTGGAAAATGGTCTGAGACTCGATCTAGATACCTAGCTACTCTAAGAGGAAGAAGAGCATATAGC
>NW_018164444.1:3887191-3887408 GCF_001263595.1 Phalaenopsis equestris
CTCGATATGTGGAATCGTCTTGCGCCATATGTACTGAAATTGTTCGGGAGACATGGTCAAAGCCCGGTTCAAAAAGGAAAATTGGAAATTGCATAGCAGAAGAGGAGTGTTGTTATGTTCTTCTAATGAAAAAGAAATTTCCACAATATCGTATCGTAGATGATATGAGAGTTTCCTTCTTGACGTGAGCGAGTTGATCGATAAACTCTCGCCCAAA
>NW_018164444.1:3887508-3890406 GCF_001263595.1 Phalaenopsis equestris
ACACCTCCTTGTTGAACCGGTTGACCCCGGTTCAACCTAGCCCCCACATCAAAATCATTAAGTGATTTGGTTACGATAAAAAAAGTAGCATGAAACTCAACGAAGTTCTCCCATAATAGATGAGAATTGTCTTCATATTCTTGATGTTGTAACAAAATTATGTATTTCTTGTTTGTGCTTAAAAAATGCATTAGTTTTTTGTTGTAAACAAGAATGTAAGGCTCTTCCTATTCTCGGTGAGACTTGAAGCACGATAGTACACAAATGATCGAATAGCTTGCGCAATTTTTAAGGAATTCTACATTTACTTATCAAATAAGATAGTCTGACCATCCTTCACCACAACCACTCGTGATTGTTGGTAAACAACAAATCCATCAACTGTTACATCATAATATAAATACTTAGGTTCTTTTTCCATTTTGAATAACATCTTACACCTGCATGTCTTCAAATTCACAAGTTTTTCTCTGAAAGTAAGTTTCACAATCTTCTTTAAGCAACATGAGAGAATATGCTTATATAAAATATTTTTTTTTGTGCTCTCTTTATCACTATCTTTGTATTTGTATCACGCTTGTCATCAATTGGCATAAGAGTTCTAATTACTAGATCTAAAAAACTCCCCATAATAAATTTTAATAACAATAAAAAGTCTCTTCCCTTTCGTCAAACATCACATCGCTTCTAAGCCATGTCTCTTTGATGCAACCAGTTAGCCCACCTTCTAGCTTGTGGACCTTTAGCTAAACTTCAGATAACCATGAGTCACAACCCATGCAATTCTTATAATTACATAATATTTTAAATCTATAATGCAAATTGCTAATCATTTCTCAATCACCCATAAACGTTGCATCATATTGGATTCCCTAATTGTAATATTATTGCAGTGCCTTCACATTATGCAAATCATGCATCAGCAAACCAACGAAATGCGTCTACTTATTATGAAAGCTTTATGCATCTTTAACCCTTCGCTTGCATTCCCACTGGCAATTCACCTATTAAATTCATATTCCTAAAGAAATAACTCCCGCAAATCTCATGCACCCTTTTGAATCATGCTTGCGTTTGAACGCCCATTGCACATCATACACAAACCAGCACACTCCCCATCGTCTCATCATTTCTCCAATAATTTTCTACCAGCAAACCTGCATTGCATATCTCATATCGACATCCACACAAAACATTGAAGTTTTGCAAACCCGATGCTTCAATCAGTTAGTACATCCAAGCCAAAATCAATTTAAAAAGGGTTCAAAGACCTCGATCTTACAAACGCCTTCTAGAAAGTTTTCATAATATAACTGAGGATCAATTATGAGAGCAAGGGTAGCTCTTCCCTCAAGACTTAACTTCCTAATAAAGGATTTCAAAATCATAACGTCTTCTTCTAAATAGATTTGTGATTTATTTCTTCTTATGGATGAATTTTGAAAGTTTTGCAGCAAAGGACTCCAATTTCATCCAATATTTCAAAACCCTAGAGTACTTTGCAGCCTAAGAAAATTAATGTACTATTAGTCTACCTCAGTCCTTATTCATGAGTATATATTTTCAATATTATTAAATGCATCATGCAGTTATGATTCTTGGTCATGTCATCATATGAAGAAAATTACTTTTAACTTTCTAGTGAGAGTAGAGTTCTATGCAACCAAAGAAATTAGTGTAGTGCAAGTTTACCCCAATCCTTATACCTGAGCCAATAATTTCAATATTATTCAATGTTACCATGCAGTCACCCTTGTTTATCATCTTATCAAATATGCCGGTAAAATAATAATTAGAAATTTAAATATGTATGTCATTATTCAAATTTTACCAAAGTTGGAATGTCCTTAAATTTATGGCTAAAATAAATAGTAAGTCTTGAGCTATAATTCAAATGATAAAAATACAAGTCTTGCACGTGGCATCCAGAATGGGGATTAAATCACCAATCTAAGGTTCCTTCATGCTCCCAATCATTATAATCTTGTCTCCATTAAAAAAAGTGGATTTGCTTAATTTCCTTAATCCCATTCATACATGTCAGTAGCTCAAAATATCTCACACAATAGCCCATAATATAGTATAACAAACTTCTTACATTATGTGCACTATAAAGCATAGTGCAAATGTCACACAATACTTTTTTTAATTGTTTGGTTTATTGCTCAACTTAAACTATTTGCATGTAAAACAAATAAATACTTCATTATAGGCTTCACATAGCATAATGAGTGTCTTCATTACAAGATTCAATTATTATACAAACAAATGTGTTATATTGAGTACTTCAAATAGTATGGCATATTGCTAAGGAGAAATCTTTATCCTACTCCGCAAGATTTCTCAACACGTATGGCATATTGCTACGTATAAATCTTATTAAGCCCGCACCCACAAATCAACAAAAAATATCTCCATCTCATCCAAACCTCCAGCATCTACACCCTTTTACTACATTCTCGCTTGTAATTCATGAATCAAACTCACTATCACTATGCTCGACTCCCATAGATCTTCTGCGCTCCTTCATAGAAACTCACATAAATTCATATGCATTTGGCTGCCATGTGCCCATTTTGTGCAAAATAGTATAATCTATATTGATATAATTGCATCTTGAAAAAACTCCACTTGCAAACTCCCATCTGCACATCTCATATTCATTTTCATTGCCTTGCTCGTCATCACAGGATATCTCATCTCAAGTATATTTTGCTGGCACTTAGATAATGATTATAAAAATTAAAAGCAGAATATTGGTCAATAACGAAGCCAAAATAAAATTAGAAATTCTTTGGTCACCAATCAAGTTACTGTGAATTCTAATCATAATGCCATCATATATATACTAATGCATATACTAATACATACATACATACATACATACATACATCTATA
>NW_018164444.1:3890506-3890968 GCF_001263595.1 Phalaenopsis equestris
GCTCGACCTGATCCATCGAATAGAGTAGCAATGTCTTTCCCGGGAGCACATCAATTCCATTTTTTGACGAGACGATATGAACTTCACATAGTTACCCCGACGACAGAGTACTTTTCAGATTCCCCTTTCTTCTAGCTCCGATTCCGTGTAACCTATATGATGAATTAAGGCGCTAGAATCTATCTCTCTCATCAAAATGAATTGCACACTGGATTCTCGATGTATGCGTCCCAATCCAAGGAAAGGTGCGGAGCAAGAAAGATTCTGATAGGCAAGCGGTGATTAGTTGTTTCAATGTCTATTTCTTTCAAGTTCCTCTTTCAACTAAAGCTAACAAAAGAAACTCTTTCTTCTTCTGGTCAGGTAGCCAGGTACGGGTAGGCGGTTCAGGTCATGGACTCGTGGTAGGCTAGTTTTTTGAGTGGATAAATTCTTTGCTACGCACCTTGCTTCTTGGGCAGG
>NW_018164444.1:3891826-3892201 GCF_001263595.1 Phalaenopsis equestris
TTGTCACTTCGGCCAACACAAAAGATGAGACTTTACCACCGTGGAGTGGCTTTTTGCTCAAAGAGGAGGGGGAAACTCAGTAAGATGTCGGATAAGCGAAATCTAAGAGATCACAAACGTAGATTGCTCGCGGCTAAATATGAATTGAGACGAAAGCTTTATAAAGCCTTTTGTCAAGATCCCGATCTTCCGTCTGATATGCGGGACAAACATCGTTCGAAGTTGTCCAAGTTGCCAAGAAAGAGTTCCTTTGCACGAGTAAGAAACCGATGTATTTCCACGGGTCGCCCTCGTGGAATACTTGAGTTCTTTCGCATTTCTCGTATAGTTTTTCGTGGATTAGCATCTCGAGGTCCTTTGATGGGCATAAAGAAA
>NW_018164444.1:3892301-3899271 GCF_001263595.1 Phalaenopsis equestris
CTTTGAGTTTGAATGGACAGCTCGGATAAGTCACTAATGCTTGTATTTGAACTATGTAGATGTATTGAGATTGAAGATTTTGTAATTCTATTATATCCATATCAATAACACTGAAATTTTGAGTATAAATTTACTCGCTGAAATTTGCATTCCAATATATTTCTTGATTAACTGAACTCCAACATATTTAAACCTATACTGCACTTAATTTGAATGTGTACTTGCAGTTTTATTATATATATTTATGTATTACGACATCTGAATTTAATTATATAGATACAGTTTTTTAGCTTTATGCCACATTTATATAAATAGTATATCATTTTAAAGGTCTGTGTTGGATTTCATGATTTTTTTTTTCCCTAAACTTAATTTTTTTTTTTACATACATATTGCCTTATGAAAGGCAAACCATTTTCTTGACGGCTTTCATTGAATTCCTGAACTACGACCGCTTAGTTGTCTTTTGAGTATTCTATGTAGTTACTAAAGAACTGACTATTCTTTTTTTACTTACAATTATTACTTGTATTTATATTTTAAGTTGTTTTGTGTAACTATAAATTCTTCATATAGTTCCAACATGTCTAAGACGAATGAAGAGGGTCCGTCAGCAATATGGGATAAGGAAGTTACAAATATTTTTGCAATCTCTGCGTTAAAGAAATATAACTTGGAAATAAGCCAACCATGTATTTTAACAAGGAAGGTTGACAAAATATTGTGAGGAGCTTCAAAGAATTGACGGGACGGAATTACGACCGGCTCAAATTCAAAAACAAATGAGATCATATGAAGAAGGAATGAAAAATTTGGAAGAAATTAAAACGTGGATCTACCGGTTTAGGTTGGGATCTCATTAAGCAAACAATCGATGCTCCAGAGAAATGAGCTTCAAAGAATTGACGGGACGGAATTACGACCGGCTCAAATTCAAAAACAAATGAGATCATATGAAGGAATGAAAAATTTGGAAGGAGTTAAAACGCGGATCTACCGGTTTGGGTTGGGATCTCATTAAGCAAACAATCGATGCTCTAGAGAAATGGTATTTAAGGGGCTTATCGTGACGGGAAAACATGCATTCAACCCTAGTGAGATGGGTTTTGCAGGCATATCAGATGGCTTCCCTCCTGAGCAGTTGACAGCTGATGAAGAAGTACGTAGTATTAACTAGAGGGAGATGAGGGAGTCCAGTTCACCATCAAAGAAACTCAGGCTTCGTAGGAGGAAGAAAGAAAATGACAATTTTGTGAAAACCACTTTCGATTGACTCATTGATGCTTTTGGAGCTCCAAGACCTGCTCCACTCCCTGATAACACCATCTTAGAATGTAATGGAGCTTTGGCCCAAATTCCCGAAGTTGTTGCTGACATGCGATTTCACGCAAAGTGTGTGAAAAAACTTGAAAATCCTACCTGAAAGCAAATATTCATGGCGCTGCAGCCTGAATTGCACGTAGAATGTTTTGGTAGATGCATGAGTTTTTTTATGATGTTATTTGTAGCTTTTGTTGTGTTATGTACTGCTAAACTGCTCCACTCCCTGATAACACCATCTTAGAATGTATTGGAGCTTTGGCCCAAATTCCTGAAGTTGTTGCCGACATGCGATTTCATGCAAAGTGTGTGAAAAAACTTGAAAATCCTACCTGTATGCAAATATTCATGGTGCTGCAGCCTGAATTGCACGTAGAATGTTTTGGTAAATGAATGAGCATTTTTATGATGTTATTTGTAGCTTCTGTTGTGTTATGTACCGCTAAATGTGTCATTTTAATATGTTGATCTTTGTACTCATGTTTTTGTTAATGTACTTCTAAATGACTTATGTTCTTTTATAAATTGATCTTTGTACATTTTTTATTCAATGTGTAATTTGTAGGCCTTAATGTTTTTATTTCTTATTTTTTGCTCCTCCTATGTCTTAACAATTTCTTTAACACATACATTTTTTCCCTTTAGGATGGATCCGCAGCAGGAACATCGTAAAAGAATGGCATGGGTTGCAGTTATTGCGATATTGTTGTTGGAGTATTACCGATCTAGCCGTGTTCGCATACCCCGCATGCGTCCAACTTTGTTGGGGATATATGGGTGGGTGAGATGTTTTTTGGACATCCAATAAGGTTCAGCAATATATTTAGAATAACTGCACTTATTTTTATGGATCTCCTTCATGAGTTATCTCTAAAGCACGACCTCCAAGATTCTTCTAGAACGACGAATAGGAATGTGTTGGCTATAACATTATACATTTTGTCACAGAACGAATCAATTAGAAGAGCTATGGAGAGATTTCAACAATCATCAGAAACAATTAGTCGTTACTTCTTCAAAGGCGTACAGGTACATATACATATGTACGACCAACTTTGGAAAAATTTATTGATCAGATGAGTCAATCATCGGATGAGGAATGACGGGTCTACACATTCAGAAGGGAGAAGAAAAATGGAGAACTACTTGAGCTCGGGAATTTGATGGATGATACTTAGGTTATTTCAGACAATGATACTCACCTTACCAATTTGTTAGTCGGATCACTTCTGAGAACTAGAGACAGAGGAAAGACTAAAGTGAGACGTCCTTAGCACTTTTGCGCCCTTCAATGGCTTTTTAATTTTTACCTTTATGTATCTTTGCTTTATTTGAGATTTGTGTGTGTAATAAAGCAAAGATACATAAAGGTAAAAACTAAAAAGCCATTGAAGGACGCAAAAGTGCTAAGGACGTCTCACTTTAGTCTTTCCTCAGTCTCTAGTTCTCGGAAGTGATCCGACTAACAAATTGATAAGGTGAGTATCATTGTCTGAAATAATCTAAGTATCATCCATCAAATTTCCGAGCTCAAGTAGTTCTCCATTTTTCTTCTCCCTTCTGAATGTGTAGACCAGTCATTCCTCATCCGATGATTGACTCATCTGATCAATAGATTTTTCCAAAGTTGGTTCGACAAGTGTAGGCTGTTGCACATCATGATCTCCATGAGCCTAGGTAACATTAACAGTTTGCTTGACCTGATGAGGCGGTGGTGAAGCAGTAAAAGTATTGTCACCTGTAATATCGGTGAAAGTTTTTATGGCAGACGGGGTCTGAAGAATCTCCCTCTCCCCCACGATAGTAGGTTCCAAAGGAGGGGGAGCTACAACATTGTTTGGGGACTGAATAGTTGTCATATTGTCTGCAACAAATAGTGACATTTTCAGGGGTATCCTTTTGATGATCAATAGTATCAATAACTTGCATGAGCCTGAGTAACATTAACAGCTTGCTTGACCTGATGAGGCGGTGGTGAAGCAGTAAAAGTATTGTCACCTGTAATATCGGTGATAGTTTTTGTGGCAGACGGGAACTGAAGAATCTCCCTCTCCCCCACGATAGTAAGTTCCAAAGGAGGTGGAGCTACAACATTGTTTGGAGACTGAATAGTTGTCATATTGCCTGCGAGAATAGTGTGACATTTTCAGGGGTATCCTTTTGATGATCAATAGTATCAATAACTTGGAGCAGATCATGCGGAGATGAATTCACTGTCTCTGGCGGAGCACTATGTTTTTTTGGTCTGAAGTGAGAGTGTAGATGGTGGCATTGAGAACTAAAATGGTCGAACATACGACAGTTTGAACAGTACGAAGGAAAATGCTCAATCATTACCTTTTGTCAATATCCATGGTGTTGTGTGCCCAAACAAATATCCTCAAAAGCGGTTGAAGTGTTGTCTCTTTCAACAAGTACTCTGGCTTTAAATGGACGGAAAAAATTAAAAGTAGGAATGTCCATTTTGAGTGGTTTACCATAAGTTGAGGCAATAGAGTCAACACTTTTTAAGTAAATAATGAAATTTCAGACCCGAGAGGCGAATCCAAACCGGATGATTAGTGGTTTCGTCTGTGAGTCAAAATCCACAGACTATTTAAGAATCTACATTGCTCTGTTAATAATTCAGATTATCCTTCTAGCAAATAATCGTGTGTAATCCTCTTCATTATTTAGTTGTATAAGAAAATGTCTTCCATCTAACAGTCCAATTCTCCACTCCCTAACAAGATGCACAAACTCAAATTCCTTACAAATCAACTCTAATTTGGGATGGTCATACAAAAATTTCCCGACCAAATTCAGTTGACGGGAGGAAGCAAGTTAAACACATTCAGCTTATGTAAAAAAGATGACAGACTTCCCATTCTTTTTACTAGGTTTCTTGATGTTCTTCGTCCACTCAAACGAATGCGGGAAAGAGCACGATTTAGGTGTAGCTGAGGCGTGGACACCCACAAGAGCAGCAGCATACGTTCTGTTTGAAGTCATCCTCAATAGATGGAGGTGCAGAGTTAAGAATAGTGAAGAAAAGCAAAGCAAAGGGAAAAATCCAAATTAGAACAGGGAGCAAAAGTAGAAACCCCTCTGTGAAGCTCATGCGATTTCAGCTCGAGCCAGAGAATTGTGGATAGGAAACAGCCATCAGCCATTCCAAACGGGGATGAAAGGCTGCTGCGAGGAGAAGCTGAAACAAAAAATGACAAGGGACGACGTCAACGTATCTCGACAGATGAAGATGCGAGCCCTTCTTCTTTGACGAGAAGAGGCAAAGTCGATGGAATTCACCGCAGACGACGGTCACGGACCGCAGAAGACAATCGAAACCGCAGAAAACGAACGAGCCAAAGACCGTCGGTGCGAAGCCGCGAAACAAGCGCAGCTCGACGAGCTCTACGAAGACGACGAGCCGTGAACGGGAGAAGCGGAGCGAACTCCCCTTCTTCTTTGAGCGAAAAGACTGCAGCAGAGGCTAGAGTTCATTGTGAGGCGAAACACTAGTAGAGCATCTCGTCTCTCCCATGAATGTTATATATATATACCCTTTAAAAAAAAATTATATGAATAACCGCAAAATCAATTATAATGATAATAAATCATAAGTTTTGTCAAGATCAATAAAGTCACTTAAAATCCGTTTGTAGTTATCAAAACCTTTGTATATTGAATGCTTTTTTCCAACATTAATTATAGACTTCCCATGTTTATTTTATTACCATAAACCTCAATAATGCCTCAATATTAATCATGGGAATACAACTCTTACCAATGTAATTCATTAAGAAGTCTTGTAGTCCATACTACAACATCTTAAATAATTTCAAAATATATATGTACAGATATATCTTAATCAGATATATCATGGCGATTTCATAACCACAAACTCATGTTGCCTTTCAGCTTTGCTAGGGTTCCGCCGCATGGCAAACCGTCTTTCAGCTTCGGTGTCTGCTTCCATTAGAGTCGTCTCGCGTTCACGTCTCGACTGGCGGCAGTGTTGCGGTCGATTTCGTGCATGCGCCTCGTCTGTGACAGAGCCTCTCGACAGCGTCTTCGTCAGCGCCAAAGCCGCCCGGCCGCAGACACTCGCTTCTACTGCGTCTCCTCTGCTATAGAGTCGTCGACTTCGTGCCTGCGTTTTCTGCGACAGAGCCGCTCGACAGCTTCTTCGTCTGGGACAGACAAAGCCGCTCGACATTTCTCCTGCATCTCGTAGAGCCGCCGGGTCTGCTCGACTCTGCCTCTGGCGTGATAGAGCCGCTTGACACTCGTGCAGCTTCTCACTGTGTTGTAGGTTGGCACTGGCTGCGGTAATGGTCTCAGGGCTTTCCTACGCCTCCTCCCTCGCCAGTGATAACCCCACCAAACTCTATGCTACAGTGGTTCACAACCGCAGCTCCCTTTTTCACATCGCAGATAGTGCGGTATTTCCGCAGGTTTATCATGATTCTGTTGCAGGAAATGACGATTACAATCTCGTCAAAAAAATAGAGAAAAAGACGGGCAAAGCAGCAATTTTCTTTTCTGATGCTGAAATTTCAACTCGTGTTGGAAAATACAAATTTACACTAGTTGAAAAGTTCCAATTAGGTTGCCCTAAGATGGAGATCATCAGAAAGGTTTTTGAGGATTTCAAACTGGTTGGAGATTGGCAAATGGGTCATTTCGACGGAAGACATGTTATGATACAACTTAGCACATAAGATGATTACACGAGGATTTTTTCAAAGAAACTCATCACATTTCAAAGAAACGCATCACAATTGAGGACAAACATATGAAATTGCTCAAATGGACCCCCAATTTTGATCACAGTCAAGAACCCTCAATTGCACCTATCTGGTACTCATTACCTGAACTCAAGCTTCATTTATTTGATCTACCTATCTTATATGCAATTGGGACTATCCTTGGAAAACCTTTGCAGGTAGATTTATCAACAGTTCATTTCTCAAGACCCTCTATTGCAAGATATTTTGATTGAACGAGATATTATACTACTAGATGTAGATGAAGTCTGGCTTGAATATGCTCACAATGGTTATTGGCAAAAAATTATTATGGAACAAAAACCATACTACTGTAAGCACTGCAAGAAGTTTGGACACCCGTAGGAGAAATGTTTCAAATTGAACCCACAGTTGAGAACCACTAGTCAAAAGCAGGAGCACACTGTTAGCGCATCCCATGTGCCTGAACGCGCTCCCAGCAAACCAGATGACAACCAACCGGAGGAGGGAAACACCACAATACAGGAGTTGGTGTCTGCCTCTGGGATCCCTTCTTCTGACCATACTACAATGGATAATGTTCGAACTGAAAATTAGAATAGTCCCGCAGCTCCTATTCAGGAAGCATCAGGTGCAGAGATAACAATTCACACTTCACATACACTGGAACCTATCGCGGTGGCAACGACTGTCTCTCCTACTACGGTTCTAACATCAAATCAGATCGAGGATCACATGAGCCAATCCTCAGATGAAGAATGGCAGGTTTACACTTCTCGGCGGAATAAGAAGTCCAGCGGCTCACTTCAACTTGGAAACTTAATGGATGATATTTTGGTGACTCGTGGCAATGGCATGACTCTTCAAAGCTTGTTATCTGGTTTTGCTTCAAAAACTAGAGGAAGAGGCAGGACTAAACT
>NW_018164444.1:3899371-3900948 GCF_001263595.1 Phalaenopsis equestris
GGAAGGGAGAAAAAGTCAAACAATCTCATGTTTTTTCACTTTAACTCACTTTTGCTTACTCTTATAAATATTCATAATTAATTTTGAACTAAAAAATCTCATGAAATCCTTCAAAATCTACTGTCCCTGATAATCGCTGACTGAAGCGAAACACTTTTTTTTCTCATTGAATTATTAAACATTCTGAAATGTGAAATACTCTGTTGGTCAAAGACGGGTCTGTTTGGGACAGCTGTTGATTATTTATAAGCAGATTATTCTAATAATCTGAAAATCTACAGATTATCAGAATAAGCTGGCTTGTTGTTTGGGGCAGCTTTTTCAAAACAGCTTACTGGAAGCTGTTTTTGGATAAATGATCATTTTGCCCATGTTTAGTTAAGATGTTTGCAACAGAGCTGTTTATTGAAAATAATAGATAAACAAATGTCTTAAAATATTGCAGTTCAGTTACAGAAATTAAAATGCATAGCTCACCATTTTGTGAGTATCAAAACAAATAAAATAAGAACAAATACAATTACAACTACAAGTAAAATTATTAAAATGTTCAATTTAAAACTCTGACGTCGTCTCTCCTTAGTGACACTGTCTTCTTGGAAAACCATCGTAACACGATCACTATCGGCCTGGGAGCATGACAGAATGTCGGCCCAACAGAAGAAATTGCATCTATAGCTGGAGCGGTAGTTTCCAACAATAATATCGCTATAGCTGCAACCCATGTCATTCTTTTACGGCGTTCTTGCATTGGATACATCCTGAAATGAGAAATACATTAGGATGAAAGAAATTATGGAGAGGTGGTGACAGGAAAATGAAATAGTGAAAACATCAAGGATTACTTAGCATCAGAAAATAAGTGACATAATATGTTGTGATATGAATACATAAGCGAAGATAGTCAAGAAAATCAAGCATACATAGCATCAGAAAATAAATGACAAAAACTGTTGTAATAACAATACATAAGTGAAAAGTCTAATGAAAGCTTAATACAAAGCAGACTCATTTTTCAATTATAACACATAAATATTCAATGTGCATATCGGGCCGCAGTGCCATGGACATTTGCCTACAAGTAGGGTTCTCGAGTTTTTTTAACACGTTTTGCCTGAAAGCGTATATCGACTGCTACTTCTGAAATAATATCTAAAATGGTCACGCAGTCCCAAATCGTACTGTCAGGGGCAGGCGGAGCTGAAAAAGCTGCAATTAGTTCAGCAAATGAGTTTTTAACAAAACTGTGATTCTCTTTCTTCCTCCTTGCAAGTCTGGAGGGCCTTTTGGACATGGAATTAGACTCCTCCATCTCTTTTTGGTTAATACTAGGAATTTTTTCATCAGCTATAACATGTTCAGGTGGCAAGTCATCTGGTATTCCTGAAAATCCCATCTCGCTTGGGTTTAATGTGTGCTTCTCAGTCGCCACAACTCCCTTAAACATAATGTTAAGTTTTTTCTCGAACTCCGGCTCAATTCCGCACTGCCTATATTTCCTCGCTGCTGGTAATGCATGTAACATTGTATTTAAGAGGTTTAGTTTCTAATTAATTTGAGAAGTAATAAAATTGAGA
>NW_018164444.1:3901048-3913921 GCF_001263595.1 Phalaenopsis equestris
CATGATACATGATTGAAAATAGAGATGATTACATACAGAGCAGATCCATTTACGAGTGTCATGATCAAATCAATAAGAATTTGATAGAAAAAGAAAAATATGAGTTTGGGTTTTATCTTCAATTTTGATATTTGAGCAATAATTTAAAAAAAAGGGTGAAAATGGGCGTTAGACTTGTAAATAATAAATAATAATTTTTTTGTGTGTGCACTGTATGTAATTGCCCCTTGAAAATAATATAATAATAAAGTAGTAATAATAAATACATAAAAACAAGTGGTACTATAGCTGTCCGAGCTTAAATTCCGGGTTGTGATCAAGCTAGTTATCAACCTGGTTGTCGGGTTAAGTCCAAATTAGTTATCAAGTGAGTTCGTAATCTAGTATTAAGGATCTCCATAAACGGTAAATCGAGAATGTCGACAACTATATAATTTGGGTCAAGGAGGGTTAGAGCAGGGTAATATCAATAAGTGATAATTTGAAGATGTCAACAACTCCAAAAATTAGTAGGAGAATAAAACAAACAATAGCAAATAAGCTTGCTTCATTTTTTTTTTTCAAGGAGAAACTTACCACAGTTTCTTGTTTCCTTAACATCTCCAAATGAATTCTATTTATAAAAGTAGAGATTCTCGTTAACAACAATTTATAAACTAACTTCTCTTATTAACCTAATAATAGAGCTAATTGTATGATAATAACATATCAATATTCATGTAATCAATTTGATTTTTCCTCAACCTGGAGGTATAAAACCTCTAGATGCCTGTGACATAAAATTGAAGGGAGAAAGCAAGGAGATAGTCGATGTGAGATGACTCGTTAAGAATGATGTAGAATCTTGAAGATTTGAGACAATCATCGAGGGATTAAAGTCTGAGTGTTCAATTCTATGCACGCATACGAGCATATACAAATTTCAGTTGAGTTTTATCTCACAAAATCGAGCTCATCTATTAAAAGTAGTTGAATTAAGCTCACCTACTAAAGTGGCTGAATCGAGCTCAGCTACCAAAATAGTTGAATCAAACACACCTGCCCAGAAAGCTTACCCTGCTAATTATCGTTGTCTTCCTAGAGAATGTGACTAAACCCATCTATGTGAAGGTAGCAATTTGAGAAAGACATCATGACCAACCCTGCCATCCATCAATCTCTTATTTAAAGATGCCACTGCCCGACACTATGACTCTGTCTCATTTCACATGCATTGGGGATGACTGTCATACCGGTAATGAGTTAAGAGAAGCAATGTGAAGAAAATGCATGATATGCAGAACCACCCCAAGCTTACTCTCAAACCAGAATGTACTTCGAGTCATTAAGATCAGTTACCCCAAAACGTGAACTTTCTTCTTTTAGAAAATCTCGTTAACAGAAGACACCACTCTCCACTCTCCATCTTTCTTCTCTTTCTCCTCACTTGTGGTTCTTTCCTTCATCCATAATCTCTATTTATAAACTTAAGAGGAGGTCTATCACTAAAGATAATTATTAAAAAAAATGTAAAATTTGCATTCATTCTGTCTTTCCGGATTCTAGTTTTTGGTCTTCCGGCTTCCTCATTTAGCCATCTAAATTCTCGAAAAAAATAAATATTTTATATATATATATATATTTATTATTATTTTTTTTTAGAAAGCTCAAATGCTAATATATTAAAAGGGAAATAAGGATACATATAGATTGTGTGGAATGGCCCAAGCATGACACCCTTCTCTCACGATAGTCATCACATACAAAAGGTTAAAAAAAGGAGAAAATACATAAAATTACATGAGACCTAAAGAAAAAAACAAAAAAATGCCAAAAAATGTAGTATCAGGCAGCTAGAGAGGGACCCAATTTTTCTTTGTCTCTACCTCTAGTTCTAGGAAAGGAGTCAACTAAAAATTTGGTAAGATGAGTGTCATTGCCAGTAGTGACCAAAATATCATCCAATAAGTTTCCAAGCTCGAGTCTGCCTCTAGTCTTCTTCTTTCTCTTGGAATAGACCTGTCATTCTTCATCCGAAGATTGGTTCGCCTGATCAGTGGATTGGTCTAAAGTGTGTCGGGCATGTGTAGGATGTTAAACATTAGAAGTAACTGCTTGTTGTACCAGCTGATCTTTGATTGAATTAAAGAAGCACTCTCGTGTGTCTTGGCATGTAAGTGAGTCTTCTTCAATAACAGTGAGTGGTATAGACACTTTTGGATCTGTACCTGTAGTATGATGTTTTTCATCATGAATTGCGATGTTGGGTAAAGGATCAGTTTGCACGTTCTCAGCAGGGATGGTAGGTGGCTGATCTTTAGCGATATCCAAAACCTGTCATGTGGTAGCTTTCTCTTCAGATCAGATGGAACATATATGTGGAACAAATATGTCCAGAGTAGTGGGATTAGATTCATCCTTATTCACTAAATCTTTAGATTTCAAATTAGAATGAAACTTATGGTATTTATCAAGTGTATGCCCAAACATCTTACAAAGAGAACAGTAAGACGGTCTATGCTCCATAACGATTTGTTTCCAATATCCATTATGAGTTGAGCCCAACCAAACTTCAGTAACATCAGGTAAAGTAATATCTCTTTCATAAGTATTATGGCCATAAGTATTATGGCCATAGAAGGTCTGGTTA
This sequence comes from Phalaenopsis equestris, assembly GCF_001263595.1. Classification (NCBI taxonomy): domain Eukaryota; kingdom Viridiplantae; phylum Streptophyta; class Magnoliopsida; order Asparagales; family Orchidaceae; genus Phalaenopsis; species Phalaenopsis equestris. The sequence goes on from NW_018164444.1 coordinate 3,903,678, forward strand.
GGTTGAAAGTCGATAGATCTAGCTTCATAGGGTCCCAAGTATGACTCGAGTATGACCCCAATAGAGTAAAGAACCTAACAATGAAAAAAGTGCAGCTTGAGATCTGTTAGACTAAACCATACCGGTACAGTAGGAGGTTCATGATTAGGGTCAAAATCAGAAGACCACTTGAGTAGCTTCACTGATTTACCAGCAATGCTGAGATATCTTTTGGAGAAAATCCGAGTGTAGTCTTCAACCACGGTTAATTGAATCAATACATCTCTCATCTATGAGCCTCACTTTCTACTTTCCTGCTAAATTGAGATCATCAAAACTTTTCCGCTTACTTCCATAGGTGGGTGCCCCAATTGAAATTTTCTAATAAGAGTAAACTTGAATTTGTCAGCTAGGGATGCAATTTTTAACTCCAAGAAAAATAGTGTTGCTTTCCCACTTTTCCTTCTTACATTCTTAATAAATGGGCAGTCACATGTATCATCACGATATTTCTTATAACTCGAGGAGAAGACAACCGCCGTCTCCACCTGAGGATTACCCACCACGTGGGCAAATGAGGCTTTGCCAAGTTCAAATAAAGAATGAAGCTCCATCACAACTTAGAAGCCCTGCCAAGTCGATAAGAGGCCAGGAATGACGAGCGAAGACGGTGAGGAACCAAAGAGACTAAAACTCAGTGCAGTCAAGCTGAGTCGAGAAGTAAGACGAAGGAGGAAGCGAGCACAGAACCCCTTGCAGTCTTCTGTGAGGAGGAAGATGAAGAATGAAGACGCAATGCGATTTGTCGGCTCGAACAGAGGCAACGGGATGCAATCTGTCGGCTTCAAACAGAGACGATGAGATGCAATCTATCGGCTTCGAACAAAGGAGACGAGACACGAGCAGCAGTCAACGTCGAAGCTGCAAGCCAACGACGACGGGGAGGGAGACGACGCCGGAGAAATGATATTGCGATAAGGGTTGCTAAGGTTCATATATATATATATATATATATATACCTATGTCCTTTTCCTTTTCTGAATCTTGTAACTTTAATTTGAAAACACGGGACTAACAATACTTCATTCATTTAATATTTTAAATAAATTAGCACAACTCCACAAGCGATGCACCTATCCCGAGGAATAGACACATTACTTGATATTGATGCTCAATTAAATAAACTAATGAATTTATGAGAGTCATTTGGTCTGCGAAAACATTTTCTGTTGACTGAAAAAATTTCTATATAATATAGATATTAGATTGGGTTTATATTACTTGGGTTCTAAAACTCCCTATAGTGGAAAACCCTTACAGTTAATTACATCTCAAATGACTGAAGTCACCTGAGAACACTCTCGATGATAATCAGAGACATTTATCTCCAAGAATTTCAAAGTTTAGAATTTCAAGGTAGGACATGAAAAATCAAATTGAGAATAAATCAAAATATGAAGAGTTTATTTTAAGAATCCAAAGGAAGAAAAAAAGGGATGTCAAGAATCCTGAGGAGAACTACGGTGACTTCCTAGACTATCCTATTGTTTGACTTCAATTTTGAAAAAGATATTTATTTTGATGTTTCATCTTGCCAATTTTATTATTTTGGACTTACGTTTATATGATACTGAACATGCAAATAGCCTGGAAGGATAGGAGGGTTTATGTCGTATTGTACGACAACTTAGGAGCCTAAAGCGAGCTAGGGCTTAGATCGCACAACATGATTGTACAAAGGTCTAAAAATAAATTGAGGATTTAAGTCGTGCTAGACGAGTTACCTCAAAGTCTTATAACTTGTTTTTTAATTCTAGGAAAAGTTTAGTGGATGTAGATTTGTTTTGTTGTTATAGATAGTCGTCTTCCATTTGCTTCGGCTTGCTCCAAGCTCCTTGTTGTTAGCTACTCTAGGTTTAGTATTTTATGTCTTATATTTTTCTTTCAATTTTTGTTAATCCAGTTAATTAGAAGGAATGTGTTTAGGTTTTATAGTGATCCATCCTAGGTAAACCGACAACTATTTTCTATCCTGAAGATCTTGCATTTAATTAAATGCAAAAGTAAAGTGCAATAAAAGAGATTACTGTAGTAAAAATGTTGTAAATGTAATGCATACTTGAGCCTTTGCTATTGCTGCAAAAGGGGTCAGTACCATAATTATAGTAGATTAGTGTTCACAAACTTTAAGTAATGTGAATGGAAAGTTCAAGTATGTAAAACTACATGACGCATATAAAAGATCGAGTCTTGGTGTAAGAAATTAGTAAAGTTGAAGGCTCAGAGCTGGGCTGTGTGCTTCTAACCTTAGATAGGATCTACCGACCAATCAATCTCAAGAAGGCATGTTCTAGCATAATCAAGATGATTAAATAGCAGACGTCAATAATTTTGCAGTCAATACTCTTTTACATTTTTATACATAAAAAGTTTTATTTAACAGTCAAAAGTAGTGATATTTTGAGAAAATCATATTTTGATTATATTTTAATATGTTTTAGAAAATTTAAATTGTCCACGAGTTAATTATCCTGATCGGACTAAACTACTGAAAACCTAAAAATGTAAGGGGCAATTCTTACCAAGGGTTGTTGAATTGTATCGTCGGTCCTATCCCCTCTCCGAAGGTCGTCGCGAGTAGGAGATATTATTCTAAAGTCCCACTTTAAACACCCATAAGCAATGTCGTCACTGCCATTCCACCTGAACTTTAGACTTACACAGTCAGATGATCCATACGTGGTCTTACCAAATATCCATAGTTTCTCACATGGTTTAGACACTTTATCCAAGGCCCATACCCTTGAGTGTTGGGTTATTAATGTAGGATGAGTAGAGTTGGGGTATTTTCTATTAATTTGTGGATTATCAGACCCCGAGTCATAACTTGGTGGGTCTTTAAGAATTTTATGTTGATTTAGTTGTTGTTGTATTTTGAAGACAATGTTCTTCAACAAATTGTAGCAGGCTCAAAGGTCCTCTAAAATATCTAGAATCTGCCAAGAATATCCAAAGGATAACTCTAAACAAACTTGTGATCTCCTGAATCATTTTAAGTTCATTCCAATGTTACTCGATTGTTGAATTGATCGTCCTAGGGTGAATTATGATGTTCTTAAGTTGTGTTTAGTATATATCTTAATTAACCCATGAGTAGGCTATGAGTTACTTGTCTTATTATGTTTGAGGTTTGGATGGATGGTCACCCCAAGGGTGAGCCCAATCATTTAAGTGAGTTGGTAGTGCTTAAGATAAGTTATTTTTTTTTCTTTTCTAATCCCTTTAGATAGTTTTAGATTAATCCTAGTTCACCACCAAGTTCTTAGATCTTTTGTGTAGATTTGTCATTTTAAAAAGTTCAGTGAAATGAATTGATTCTTATTGAACGATTGAATTATGTCTAACCATTAATCTAGTCTTCAATTTAGTTAATTATTGTCTTCATATCTCATCCCCCTAACATTAGAATCATCCAATGTACTTGTCTTCCAAACTATAATAATTTGATTAATTGCAATTTTACCATTTTGTAGGCAATAATGTGAATTTGTTTATGCCTTTTAACCCTTTATATTTCAATCATCCTAGAGAATCAATTATTATCAATATTACTATTTTACTCTTTGGCTTGACCTAAAATTTTAATTAGGACTAAAATTTTCATAATTACCATCTTACCCCCTAGGGTTCTTTATTTCATAATTCCTTTAATTAGATTCAAATGATTTTGAAACTTTGTTGGTTTGCTACTCATGGGTTAATTAAAATATCAAAGATTTTTTTTGTATTTTTCTGATATCTATTTTATTTTTTATAATTGTTTTAGTCTAAACATAAGAATTTTCAATGTTAATTCATGTATTAATTTAAAACATACTTTTTATTCTTAGGAAAATTTTGAGAGGTTTACATAGGTCAGAGGATCACTCAATCCAATTTTTATAATTTTTTGAATTATATTTTAATTATTATTATTTTTAGTTGATTTTTAATGAATAAATAAATAGAAAATATAATTTATTTTGAAAATTTCATTAATATTTTTCTAAAAATTATTTTTTATATTTTTATTTAATCCATTTGACTTCATAAAACCTATAGAAATTAATTCCATATTTTTTTGAGTTTTTTTTAATTTTTTATAATTATTTTAGTAAAAAATATAGAAAAATGCATTTAATTACTGAAAATACATTTTTTATAATCCCAAAGATTTATAAAAAAATTTAAAGTTATTTTTTTCATTCAGGAATTGATTTATGATATTTTGACATATTTAGGTTTTTTTTGTATTTTTAATTAATATTTAATTAATAAAATATGCTAAAAATAACTTTTTTTATTTTAACTTCCATTTTATTTTTTTTTTGAAGTAGCTCTAGGCTTAAGGAACACTCTAAATTACTTTTTATAATTTTTATAATTTTTAATTTTATTTTTATAATTATTTCAATTTGAAATCCTTATTTACTTAAAAACACATTTTTTTATTAAAAAAATTGTTATGTTGATGAAGTTTCTACAGAGACTTTCTAAAACCTTTTCCTCCAATTGGGGTTATTTTGTTGTTTTTTTTTAATTTATTTACATTTTTCTTAATTTTGGTAAATTTCTTAGTTTTTAAATAGGAAAATATGTTTTAAATTTTTGAAATTTAATTTTTGTTTTTTCCTAAGTTCCTCTAACCACAGTGAACCTACTAGACAATTTTTTATAATTTTCTAACTTATATTTCATTTTTTATAATTATTCTAATCAGAATAAGGGTGATTTACTTTGAAAATTATGGTTTTCAATTTTAGACGTGTCCTCTGACTTCGGAAAAATCAGAAAGCGTCCTTAAGTGTGTGAGGAATGAACCCTCCAAATTTCACATTTTAGGATTAATATTTAATTATTTATTATTTAAGAAAATATCATAGTGTTAAATTAATTTAAAAATAAATATTAAACAAATATATTTTATTTTTAGTCCACATTGCCCTTCTCTGTTCACTAAGCACATGAGTATTTTTATTTTACGTTTAGCAATTTTCTACACTAAGTCATGGATTTTTGAAGTTTCTATAATTATTTAAATAAAAAAATACCCCTAATTTCCGACCTATCCTACCTATCTACGTCGGTGTTGACTGGATCCTCCCCATCTCCGAAAGCATACACAGTGAGCTACCAAAATATCCAACTTTTGCCTTTTAGCCCCAATTTCTCCCAAAATTACCAAAATACCTCTAAAACCCAAAAATAACCAAAATTCTCCAAATTCCAAATTTCTTACCAAAAAAAAAAATCCTAGCCCATCTCAAATTATTCAAATTGCCCAACTCACCCACATTTCCTAAAATTGATCAATTTTCTAAAAAAATTCTAAAATGCCCCAAACTCTCATAAAAATATTCAAAACTCAATTTCATCACATTTAAGCCCAAAATAAATTATCTTCCATGACAATTCTTCATCTAGCCCGCCACTATTAAATGTAAAAGCCAACTTTAAAAGCCTACCCTAAAAAATTTTAAAAACCCAAGAACTCAAGCCCAAACTTTTTATTCCTTTTAAAAGCCCAATGCCCACGTCACAAATCCTTCCTATCATCCATTTAATCAAACCAAACTATACACCACACCATACATGATTAAATTCATCCAAATTTGAATTTCCACCAACACCTCACTAAAATCCTCAAAATTCCTAAATCATTTTTCATAAAACTTGGTCAAGCCACATACAAGTCATGGAGCCTCCCCAAAGCCACATCTGAGACATGTGAGTCATAGGGAAGTCCACCATGCCTTAAGTGGTAAAAGAAGACCAACTTTCAAGCATCACAAGCTTTGCCTTACCCTCCCATTCTTCATGCCAAGCCTAGGTTCAAACTCTAAGCCCTTGGATGTGACTTCCTGGATTGAACCCAAAAACACCACACCAGCCACCATGGGGAGGTGAACCAAGCCATTTCCAAGGGATAAACCCAAGTCAAACCCAAAAGAGACCTAAACCCCATTCCCCTTTGATCCACCCTTAGCCACTTGGCACAACCCAATTGACTTCATCATTCTCCACCCCTGGCCTCCTTGGGCCACCTAGCCACCAATCTTGGCCTGACCGGCCGCCTTAGTCACTGGAAAAAACCATACCCGAGGGAGCCACCGTGGTCAAAACTCACAATTCTACCCATCCAATGTGTTTCATTTCAATTAGGTTCTTGCCCTTGTCAGCCCTCAACCTCAACAATATATTGAACACCTCAGCTTGCCTATTTAGCCACCCTTTCCCTTCCTATAAATACACCACCACCCCACGACCAAGAAGAAGAGATACAAAAACCCTAGGGAAACTCTGCCAAAATTGTTTCAAACCCTAATTCCAGTGATCCTAAGCTCATTCGAATCATCTTCAACCCCCCCATCCCCACTGTCTAGCCTTAATTTTCAGCTCAAAATCTAGGGTATTTCACGGTCATACCATCTACTCCACCAAAAGCTTCCCCGTGTGAGGTTCCTCTTAGTGCAGTTTGTCAAACCTCCAATCTTGAGACAAGTTTATGATTTCGCTTCACAATCTCATTCATTTTGAACATCCATCCTTTTAATCAATATCCTCTCAGTAGGATGCTTCAAACAAGGACGTTGAATAAGTAGGCGAGGATGACCTTCGCACCTTTCATCTAATGTTCCTTTAGTTGGGGACCTTCAACCAGTGGCTCAATAAGTGCCCCTTCATGCACAATCCCTTTGACCTTGTCCTTCACATGTGATTGCTCCCTTACCTGGAATCCATAGTGATAATGGATTTCTTCGTGTGGTATGGCTCCTTGTTTTTTTCCCATTCTCAGGTTTTTTCACATTAAATCATGTGTTTCTATACTTTTCTTATTGTAAAACTCTCCAATTCACCCTAGACACTCATAACTCAAAGTATAGTTAGGAGAATGATATGATATTAGCATATGATTTGTTCTTATATTAAGTTAAATTGAGTAGTTACTTCAAAAATTATTGTTAGTGAGATTCTCTTACATCTATAAAAAAATAAACATTATGAATTTGAAAGAATGGGGTAAGTTTCTCCATTAGAAAAAATGATATAAATTCCTCTCATATTGAGAATAATAAAATTTGTTTGTGCTTCCCTAATTGATTTTTCTCCTTCTCTATTCTTGTGTATATCCTTAATACTATAAGTAAATATAAAAATACAAAAATGCAAGAGTTTTTGAGATTTATGAATTTTGAAAATTGAGGGCCAAACTTTTGACTTCAATTTGAGTTAAATCCGACTTTAATAATTCCTTGGGGAGAGTAGATAAGATTTAAAAGAATTATAATTTTAAGATTAACTAAATCCCACTAACCCAAATTCTTACATGCAACCAAACACCCCTAAGGCATAACTAAACCCTAAGGCATAAAACTAAAGCAAAATGGAATACTTAGGAAAACAAAAAACAAATGATTGGACAAAATGCTGGAAAAATACTAAATTACTTCAGAAAAATGTTCAGATACAAAGATTTTCCATAGTTGCAAGGTCGTCGGTAGGTCGATTTGCAAAAAAACGAGGGTTTTTAGAGAAAATAAAAGAATTGTGGAGAGCATGAATGAACAAGAAGGCATATGATTAGATTTTAATGAGTAGATGATAGATTTGCTTTGGTTCTTTTCCGACGCTACGTAATTTGCATCGGCCATAGCATTTTCAAATTCCTACGCTATTAAGTGACAAATATAACGATGAATAATGTCACTACTACTATCAACAAAAAGTTGTTATTGTGTCAACATACGACAACACATACCTCATTATTAAAAAAGCTCATCGTAAAACAGATGCAAAGCCAACATAGACATTTTGTGTCAGAAAAGTTCTGACGCAACTATAGTCTGTACGCTATGTAAATATTTTCTCATAGTGAGTGTCATTGATTATAATCATCAACATAAAAAACATTCTTTTTTTTTTCATCATAAGAACATTGTTTTCTTATAATATTTTAGTTACTTTTTTTAGCATTCTAATCTTTCATCATTCATATTATAAAAACAAATATGATCTAACAAGTATTTGAGATTTGTTAAAATCCTATGGCTAGACAAGTGCCTTCCCTTGAAAGAGGTGTTGACCAACCTCAACCAATAAACCAGATTGGAGGCAATTAAGACCATCATTCTAAAAGGAGGTAATTTTCTTCCCTTAAACAAATGTATTTATCAATCTCATTGAATAGAGCAGGTTGGAAGCAATCAATGCTTATGATCTTATGACAAGAAAACTATCTTTCCTTGAAAAATGTGTTAACTGGAATCATCAGAAAGACCATGTTGGAGGTGATTAAGGCTCGTAGTTTTATTACAAGGAAACTATCTTTTCTAGAAAGAGGTGCCGACCGATCTCATTAGACAAACTAGGTTTAAGGAAATCAAGGTTCATGATCCTATGACAAAGCAACTAACTTCCGTTAAAAAGGATGCTGACCAACCTCATCGGATATACCAAGTTGGAGGTAATGAAAGCCCATGACCCTACAACAAGGAAACTTTCTTCCTTTGAAAGAAGTGTTGATTGACCTCATCGAATAGAACATGTTGGAGGCGATCAAGACCCGCAGTCTTATAATGATGATGATTAAGCGGCGGTGGCTCTAATGATGGAAATAATATTAGTGGTTGGGTTGTGGTAATGATGATCCAAAAATGAAAATAGATGCATGATGGTGTTCCAGTAATCGAGGCAGGCTAGTGATAATGGTCTGGTAATGGTCCGACATAGCAATAATTGCTTGATGAAGGTGGACATACATAAATGTGATGACCTAACATTGTTGGTTTTGTAATGGCAACCTTACAGTGCTCGTGGTAGTAGCCCGACAATGGAAGTTTGATGATAATTGTTTGGTATTATGGTTACCTGAAAATTGACCTCTAGCTTGACAATGGCTTGACAAGAATTGTCATACGATGATGTTGGCTCGATAATGATAGTGTAGAATGATAGTAGCACAACTGATGATAATGACTCGATAGTGGCAGTAGTGGTTTGGTAATGATAACAATAACAACTTAGTTTGCAGGGTATCAAGCTCCAATAACAATGACTGTGGTTTGTCGGTATTAGCCAAGATATGATGGTATAGAGATAGTCATATCTGAAGATGGTGATTCAGTAAAGGCATAGTGGTGGCAGCAGAACTATTGGCCAAGGGAATATGGTGACAACAGCGTTGTTAGTTAGGCTACTGTGGTGGCAGTAGCGCCATTAGTGGGATGATGGTGGGTTAGCAATGATGGGGTTCTGTGATGATAGTGGTGGCAAAGCAATGTTGAACCTGTTATAGCAGTGTTCTGGCAGCAGTGGTGGCTTAGTGAGGATGGTTGGGCAGCAACTACGGTGGTCTAGCGGTGGTAGCGGCTTGTTAGTGGTGGCGGCTAGTCGACGCCAGTTTGGCGGTGGTGCAACTCAGAAACCCTCAGGAGCTTGGAGCTCCTTCAGCTTTCTCTTCCAGGTTCAAGTTCCCCTTCATGAAGAAATTGGTGGTCTATTTATAGATTTATACAGTGCTATCCTCCGTAAATATTGCATGAATCCAGACCACTCCATTGAATAACTTAGAGTGATTATCTTAATTGGATGATATTTTATGAATATTTAAGTGCCTTAATGATGTCTAAAATTGGGTGATGTTGGGCTCATTGATTTGTTTCATCCAGACACTCGATTTGGCTATAGGTTTATCAGATTTGAAATTCATTTTATCATTCAATCGACTATCCCAAGCCTCCAATTGCAACTGAAAGACTTGATTCAGGCTTGATAGGACTCGGGTTGGACCAAGTTTGGAGTCGTTGGGTTCGTATTGTTGAGATGCGTAGTTCGATTATAAGTTTGATGAAATCGGAGCTTAGATGATTATGAATTCTTATTTGGAATTGTCTCTTAGCTCAAAAAGCTCTGGAATTGAAGCACGATTAAAAGAGTATTTTTAGGATGCATCACAACTAAAATAATTATAAATATCTTAGATCTCTTAAATTTAATATAATCGATACATTATATATTAAAAAAAATAACTTGGTCTTAAACTTATTGGAAAATTTACGCACTTTTTACATAATTCCTGCCTATTTATATATCTAATACCTAAAACTTAATATTTGCACATACATCTATACATCAAAAGAGATGTATTTTATTTTAGAAAACCTAATAATAGCAATATTTACTAAATTTAATATTTGCACGTATGCATATATATATATATATATATA
>NW_018164444.1:3914045-3919321 GCF_001263595.1 Phalaenopsis equestris
ATGTAGTGCTCATGATGAATTTTTAACTTAAAATAATTTGAATTTGTGATGTGACACAATATATTGACTTTCACAAATTGTTAACTTGAAATCCGTTTACCCAATTTTGAACAAATTAATCTAATGAATGCATCACATGCTCTATTCTTATTTTAACGTTCCTTCCATTGCAGAATGCCAGTAGTAATTAATTTATATTATTTAAGCACACAATTTTGACTTGGGGGCATGGTGAACATGCTTATATTCCTGCTATAAGGTTATAGCTTAACTTTGGACTCTTGCAATTTATGGTATATTTTGTTTATTGGTAGTCTGTAAGATTATTTTTCACTTTCAGAATCATGTGAAAGTTCATTTAAGAGCTTATTAAATGTGAAGAGACAATTAGACAGAAATAAAGCCTTCCCTACTTATAATTATGAAGGGTTAAGGGATTCAACATGGCATCCGTTCAAAATTAAGAGACAATTTATCTTTTAAAATGCTTTTATTTTCTGAGAAATTTTGCATCCTCTATAAAAAGAAATAAATAAAATTTAAAATTTTAAGACTACGACTCTTACAATTATTGTTCTGAGTGTCGCTTGTTTCTTTCATGCTAAGCTCGCACTCACTTGAGCCCACTCTGTTCTTAAGAATGAAAGGAATCATGATTCAATTTTAACTATAATTAAGATGATTACTATGGCTGAAACACAAATAATATGTTATTTTAAATGTATTTACATATCGAGTACAGACATTATTTACATGTATATCTGTCAAATTTTTTAGTAGCACATCAAAATTATCACCATTAATATCTTTTAAAAGTAAAATACATATTTTCAAGCATAAGTTTGAGGATCAATAGAAATCACCCACGCAAACTCTTGCTTAGATGAGGTGAAAATTCATTTTTTTAGGGCTGACCAAATGTGCACTGTCTTGGGTACGTAGGTGCCCAGTTTAGTGCCTATGCACCAAGTTTGGGTGCCTAAGCACTCCCAGCCCCATTCCAGAGAGCTGGGCGCTTAGACGCTTAGTCTGGGGCATTAAGTGCCCAGCCTAGTGCCTCAGCGCCTGGTTTGGGCGCTTATGCTCCCGAAATGTTGTTTTGCACCCGAGAGAGTGGAGCTTAGGTGCCTAGCCTTGGGTGCTTAAGCGCCTAACCCAACTGGGCATCTAAGCTCCTAACCCAATTTGATGTCGAAATGCAATGTTGCTAGCTCAGATGGAGGGAACCATGCATACATTACATGTGTGTGGAAATCACCTCATTTAATTGGGTCTTTTATCACATTAAAAAGGAACCAAGTTAAGTTAAGGAAGCTTTTGGCCATTTTTGAAAGGGGATATTTGAGCGTATTTTCCTTGGGCGGGGAGATTATCCAAAAGGAGAGAGCTTTTGTTGGAGATATTTTTATAGGAGATTTTCCTGGAGAGAGAGGAAGCTTTTGAAAAGGAGGAGAGCTCTTGGTAAACTTCTTCTAATACCTCTTCATTCTCTTCATCTTCTTTCTCCTCCTCCATTAAGCTTGAAGAGAGTTTTTTCTGTTAGAGAGGGTTTTCTTGTGGAAGCTTTTGGGTGAGATCTTCCTCATTCTCCTTCAACCATCATTTCCTGATAACAGTGACGGAGAGTGCTTGAGAGAGTCTTTAGAGGAGATTCTTGAGCTTTCCTTGAAAAGGAGAGCTTCATCCCTACTTTCTACGTCATAAGAGCTATGAGCAAGCTGAGAGAATGCTTCTCCAACCATCACAAAGGTATAACTCCTCAAAAACCAGGTTTACTTCTTCCTTAGCAAGCCACTTAGGTCTTTGATTTAGAGATTTAATTCAAGGTTTTGTGTTAGAGGGAAGTCACTAGGTTAGAGAGCTTTTATTTGTGATCCCTTATGAATCCATGAGATTTCTTTAAGCCCTAGTCCATAATCCCATATGATCGGAATTACGATAATTTTGTGGTTTCACTCTTGATGAAGGGGACAAAACTTTCCAAACCTAGAGAGTAAAAGGGATTTCTTGCCATTTTCATTCCCAAGGGTATGGAGTTAATTTTCCATAAGGAAAATTCTTCTTCTTTTGAAGATCTTCCTTTTATGGAAGGCACAATGTGGCATCACTGAACCATTGGAGGTAGGCCCTTCGTTATGTCAAGTAACAAAGGGTTGGTACACACCTTCATCCACCCTAGATCCTCATGAGATTGTCAGGTTGAGTCTGTTTGCCATCAAGTATGATCAGATATCATTTTTCAGGTGATCGCATTCATTTCATTTGCATGGCATGATTTTAAAAATGTATGCATAAATATCTTGATTTTTATGAATATTTTTGATTGGCTGCTTACTCTAGATCAACCCAATCAAGTTTCTCAACCGACTTGATTGATCTGCCACCCTCAGTCAATCTGATCTGCCAACCACTCTTGGCCAACTTGACCGATAGATCTCCTCTGATCTAATCAGAAAACTTGATCGATCGACAGCTTCCAGACCAATCCATCGATTGACCACCCTCAGTTGACCTGACCGATTAGTCACCTTTGGTCTAATCATTTGATCGATCACTTTCGTTCAACTTAGCCATTTGGTCACCTCTGGTCCGATCGTTCGATCGATCACTCTAGGTTAACTTACCGATCAGTAGCCTTCGATCAAATCTATTAATCGCTCGATCGATCACTCTCAATCAACTTTATGGCCACCTCCAGTTTGATTGGTCCATCAATCTATTTCGATCGACTTAACCGATTAGTTGATCAATCACTTTCATATAATTTGATGGGTCGATTGCCTCAGTTTTCATCGGTCAATCGATCACTCTCGGTCAACTCAATCCACCAATTGGTCGATTGACCACATCTAACTGAATGATTACATTATTTGTGTTCATTTTTTCTTTGCTTGCCTTAGCACATTCACTCTTGAAATTGCACAAGCACCTTAATGTGCACCTATAAATGTATCCTCATACGTTCGCATCGAGCATTTGCTCCTCACTTGGGTTTAATGTTGTGTACATTCACCCCTAACATTTTTCACATGTCATATTGCACCATGTCGCAAATGTTTTCATTTACCTTCACATTTCCTTGCATGTTTTCTTTCATAGCATCGTGTTAGTCATGTCATGCATGCTTGATATCCTCACTTGGGCTCATGTTCTTACATGCTCAAGTGGAAACACTCACATATCCTTTGAGGGGGTAGCTTGCACATCAAGTCTGCCTGGTGTATGACTTTCCCAAATAAGAGATGTACTACCTCACTTCCTATGGAATTATCCATATGTCTTATGGGCATATCATGTTGTGTCGCCTGGTACGGGTCACACTTCTTAGCCTCTGACTCCTAGCGCACAATCTATATCCACATGGGTGTATGATTCTCACATAGCATAGGTCATGCTTCTTAGCCCCTAAACCCATTTAGTGCACAAGTCATACTACCCGACATCCATGATACTACCTTGACTTGTTATGTGTATGTCATCTAACTTGTGTTTTTCATGCACTATGTGTGTCTGCTCATTTGCATGTTCTTATCTGGTTGTATTTCTGGTGAGGTGTAATTTCCCCTGGGCATCTTATAGCCCATTCAAACAGTCTTGATATCACGTTTGTATGTGTGTATGATTTGTCCCAAATTTTAATATGCTCATTTGGTATTTTTTTTACTAGTGTGTGTCACCACATGTGCATGATGAATTCTTGCTCATCTTGATGCTAGTTTATATTATCGTCTAGCATTTGATGTAACTGCTCAAACTCGATAGAGTAGTCACATCATGTTGATTCATCTGGTGTATCACTAGTGATCGCTCTTACTTTGATAGAGTGTTTGCAATATATCAAATCATTTTGCATGTTTGCATATGAATTACTCAATTTTCTTGATATTAAATCGTACTCATTAGTTCCATTGATCATGATACTTTAATGAGCAATGCTTGCGAGGACATCTCAGCAATCAATATGAATTATTGCGTCACGATCAGCACGCATTTGTTTGTGCTGGGTTCCAGAAAGTCTAATATGTGCCACCTAGTCTTTTATTTCCTTAGGACTTATTTTAAAAGGGTAAAAATTTATTTATTTTTTACTTATATGTATCATATTTTAAAACATATTTTAAAATTATTGCATTAATAGCTTAGGCCATACATAAGGACAACTTTTTAAAAGCATTCACTTGCATAAAATCTGCATATAGTGGCACCTCTTAGAACTCTTAGATCTTTAGGATAGGGTCAAGGTCGGTGATCCATCAATAACATCCATCACTCATTCATAAACTTAGATGTATGTGACTAGGCCACCTCATTTCAAGATGCTTGCTAAACTACGGTTAAGCTAGGTTTCATATGCCTTGACTATTGTTACTTGGTTTCTACCCTAGCCAGGTATTTTTCTGTGTTGCTTTCGGTGTTTACTGGGTTTGAGAATGTGTACTAGCATGTTTAGGGACGATCTTCTTGCAGTGAGCCATGACTAATGAGGAAAATTTTCTCATGATTTATCCTAACTCCTTTTCCATGGGTGTTGTTGAGCTCCCTTCCCACTGGACATGGTCTATTTTGTGTTATATGAAATAACCCATAATAACTCTATTTTGCAGGTCTGATATTTCTTTCAAACTTTACAAGGTACCTTTTTAGAACCCCTAGGTAGAGTTTGTATGAGAAATAAGGTGCGAGAACAGGTTTTGAAATGCTCGATACGTGGAATCATGTGGTAGAAACCGAGAGCAGTTTGCTTGTGACTCATACCTTAATTTTGAATCTTTGTTGATGTATAGAATTAGGATTAGACTTTATATGCAGAGTCTGATTATCTTTTTTATTTTCTGGGATATGTTCCTTACCCATTTACATCTGACCTATTAATATTTGAATCACTTGGCTTTCCTTACTTTCTATTGTGTGTTTCCCTTTTTTTTTTCTTACTGATTGTGGTTTATCAGGGAATCATGTGTAAATGCAACTTAGGCTCCTTAATGACCTAAAATATTTCTTTCTAAAAAAATCCTAATGATAGAATATTAAGATTAATCAATATTTAGGATTAAAATATTGAAACCTTTTTCAAAATTTGCTTCTACTTTCTTGTATGGCATTCAGGTCAGATTTAAAATAGTTTGCATAATATGAATAAACCTAAATCATTATTAACAGGGCTTCCACTTTAGGACTTGCTAACTAATTGCATCATATTTGCATGTTTTGAGGAAAAGTCTATGCGCTTCTCCAACCCACCTGACAAAGCATAAGAGTACTACTTAGGTGTTTGC
>NW_018164444.1:3919760-3920813 GCF_001263595.1 Phalaenopsis equestris
TGTATAAGCTATGTATTCTCCATTTCTTTTGTCTTAGTAAACTATTTGATTGATTCCCTCCTGTGGACGTAGACCCAGTTGAATCGAACCACGTAAACGATCTGTGTTTGCTTGTGTTCTTTGCGTTTTATTTTTATGTCAGTAAGTATATATCTCATAACAATTGGCGTCGTCTGTGGGAAGATCCATACTTCTTGGCTAGAGGTGTCCGCATAAAGATGTTCGGGGTCAGCGATGAAGAAGAGGAGTTTGGCATTCAGGAACAGAGGAGCAAGCGGATCGTATCACGTCGCGTGCGTCCGAACCGCGACAGATTCGGTGAGCAGTGGAAGCTTTGATCGACTGGACTCGCACAACAGGTTGTTCGGTTCGACGAGAGGAGGAGGAACAATCAGCGAGTGAGGGCCGAAAATTTGCGACGGGGCTGCCAACAGAGGATTTCGGAGCAGGAGTTTGGTCTTCTGAGCAGCTCGGCCAAAGGGAAGAGGTGGAGATCGCGCGGAGAAGGGTTCGGGAGTTCCCTGTTCCGGAGTTCGCGAAGCAGGAGGACCTTGCAGTTTGGCGAGGCGCGACGGCTCTGGAGAGGCAGTTATTCTCGTGCAGGAGGCAGATAAGGAATTCCTGATTTATTTTGCTGGACGCAGAGGAGTGCCTGCGGGAAGGAGGCGCGAGCACAAAACAGGATATTTTCTCCGGTGAAAAGATGTGACTTCTGTCAGAAGGGATCGGAGCTCTCCGTTCGGTTGGCATAGACAGTGGAGTTCACGGAGAGAAGGTAAGAAATTTGGTGAGAATTTCTTGGACAGCAAGGCATTAAAAGACAGGTTTAGGCTGAAAACTTTTGGTTGTTATATAATTGTACAGCATTTTGGTGATTTCAGTCTTGTTCTTGGAAGGTCAGCAGGTAGAATTCATTGGAAGAAATCCTAGCCACGACAATGAGTTCCGCCAAATTCGACATTGAGAAATTCAATGAGAAGAACGACTTCGACCTATGGAGAGTAAAGATGAGAGCTCTATTGGTTCAACAGGGTGTTGCAGAAGCCTTGTAAG
>NW_018164444.1:3920861-3940711 GCF_001263595.1 Phalaenopsis equestris
AAAGTTCTGAGGGAGGTGTCAGGGGAGACAACGGCTCAAGCACTTTGGGCCAAACTCGAGGTACTCTACCTGACAAAGTCTCTGGCTAATAAGCTCCTTCTGAAGCAGCGCCTATACTCCTTCAAAATGCATGAAGACAAATCCGTCTCAGAGCAGACCAACGAGTTCAACAAGATCATCAATGACCTCGAGAACATCAACGTCACGATGGACGATGAGGACAAGTCACTGCTGTTGCTAAACTCTATTCCTAAGAGCTACGAGCATTTCAAGGATGCGATGCTCTATGGAAGGGTGCAGACTATTACTCTGGAGGAGTTTCAATCTCTGATTAGAGCCAAAGAACTTCAGAGGAAGTATGACAGGGACAAGGAAGTCAGCGGAGACAGTCTTATTATCAGAGGAAGATCAGACAGGAAAGATTCAAGAAATGGTCAGTACAAATTAAGGTGAAGCAAGGATGGCAGGAATCTGTCATCAAGGGGATCTTTCAAGTGATATCATTGTCACAAGAACGGTCATTTCAGGACGAACTGCCCAGACAGAAAGAATAAGTACCAAAAAGAGCCAGAAGAATCAGGAGAAGCAGGTGTAGCCTCTGATGACTATGATTCTGCTGAGGCCCTGGTGATTACAGAATCTAAATTCACTAAGGAGTTGATCCTCGACTCAGTGTGTTCTTTCCAGATGTGTCCTCACAAAGACTGCTTTGAGATACTGCAACAGGAAAATGATGGGTCTGTTCTACTGGGAGACAATAAAGCTCACAGGGTTGTTGGAAGTGGATCAATCAGGATAAGGATGTTTGATGGAGTTGAACGAGTACTGAAAAATGACAGGTACGTACCAGGCTCAAAAGAAATTGAGTATGATGGAGTCAAGCGAATGCTCTAAAATGTCAGGTACGTACCAGAGCTCAAAAGAAATTAGGTACGATGGAGTCAAGCGAATGCTCGTTCAAGGCAGAGAATGACTACATCAGAGTAATCAAAGGCCCTCGTGTCGTCATACAAAGTGTCAGGAAAAAGGGGCTGTACTCTCTTATCGGAAGAACCGTGATTGCTAATTCTATGTACTGTTTGGACTTAGCAAACTCAAGCAAGAGCTGAGGGCCCCTCAGGGGCCAAGTGGGAGGAATCTTTACTTTGAAGCTTATCAATTGAGGGTCAAGGTGGAGAATTGTTATTTTGACCCCCAATTATTGAACTAAGGTAAAATGACACTTTTGTAATGTGGTACCGCTCACCTATCACATCTCGCCTACCGTTCCCCTATCGCCCACCTACCACTCCCTTGCTTCTATAAATAGAGAGGATGTGAGGCTTAGGAGAGCAAAGAAAGAAAAAAGAATCTAAACCTGCCACAAAGGAGGAGAGAATAGCTAGAGAGCTAGAGAGCTAGAGAGGAGGAGAGCAGCTTGAGACCTTGTATCAAGGTGTCGCTTGAGATGAAGGTCTATGTATTCTCCATTTTTTTTGCCTTAGTGAACTTTTTGATGTATGTATTCTCCATTTTTTTTGTCTTAGTGAACTATTTGATGGATTCCCTCCCATGGATGTAGATCCAATCCAGTTGGATCGAACCACGTAAACGATATGTGTTTACTTTTGTTCTTTGTGTTTCATTTCACTCCAAGCATCACATCTGGGTACAACAATAGCTTCAATCTATTTGAACATATAATCAAAAGCAAGTAATATATATATATATATATATATATATATATATATATATGTTTCACTTTTCACCTATTATTTATCTAATGATCGCAATAATGCTTCGTTAAAAATAGAGTTAGCATTCAGCAAAATTCGCATAAAAGCGGTATTTCTCGAATCAGAGAGGAGACCAGCTACAACCTATTATTTATCTAATGATCGCAATAATGCTTCGATTGAAATAGTGTTAGCATTCAACAAAATTCGCATAAAAGCGTATTTCTCGAATCAGAGAGGAGACCAGCTACAATCTGAAATGACAAAAATTTATCTTTTTTACGAAAAATTTTTGAGAGCCACACATCTCCCGCTGCTTCACCAAATCAATTATGAGCCGTCGATTTTCACTCCAACTAAATATGATTTCACTGTACCATCAAATGAAGCCTAAATCGCTCATTTTAAACTCTTTTTTTTTTATTATTTTGTTTTTGCAGATTTTGGTGAGAGATGGTAGGGTGGTGGGGCATACTTGCAAAGCCAGCATGTATGCGGGCCCCACTCGTTGGCTTTTGCTGCACGCACACCATTGTGGTCCCAGATGGCACGTGCGGGACCCCAACGCGAAGTAGACGTTCGCGTAGGGACAGCGCCGGTGGGTTCCACATGCGGGACCGCCGGCGAAGGATGACCCCTCGTGGTGGCACCGCTACTTCCGGCGCTGGTGGGCCCCGCTCACAAAATCTTTCCAAGCTCTTGCACCCATTACGGCACCCAGCTGGCGGAGATATCGCAGATTTTTGGTGTGAAGCGGGTGAAATCGCGTTTTGTGTTGATGTAGTTACCTGTCGCTGTTTCTCCGACGGCCCGCCGCTATGCAACAATGAGCCGAGCCGAGCCGAATGATGAGATTAGTAATTTGCGTGAAACAACCTCCAAGGCTCAGATGTCGGAAACAACTTTTGTCGGGCTCTCGACAGAATCGCTTTTTTATATTCATTATCAAACGTATATTAAGCACATATGTTTTATAATAATATACTTTGTTTTTAAAATTAATTTATCTAAAATAAAATACATAGATTTTATATCATTTAAATATTTTAATGTTGCATAAAAAATATAAAGTTCTAAATTGTAGGGTTAATTAACTTGAAATTAAAAATAAAATAATGTTTTTTTCAATTAATTCTAAACTTATGTATAGGATACAAAGTTATAACTATGTATATAATAGCTTTGGTCCAGAGGAGATATTACTGTCCACAAGGGAGGAATACGACAGAAGTAGGCGCACTGCCAGATCGTGAAGCCAACTTGCCTGGTCGAGTAAAACTATCAGAGCTAAGCTGCAAAGACCAAAATCGACTGAGTTACAGGCGAACCAAAAAGACGACTGGAAGACCCAAGCCATTGGCCAAATGCAAGGCGAAAGAACGTCCGACCTAATAGTTACTGGAAAAACTGACCGGATGGAAGAGCAAACCCTCATGTGGAACTGGTCCAAAGGAAGATCCAGATCAACAATATCTTTGACCATCCGAGGGTTGCCCCAAAAGTTACTCATCAAGGACAAAGGGTCGACAACCATACCATATCAGCTGACCATTCATACCAACGAAGCTTAGCTGGCCAAAATGATAGTGTCGACTCGGAGCCTACTAAGGCCAACGAACCAAGTCAGAAAGTAGTCGGACGACAGGTTTACCCATGTAAAAAAAACTAAAATATGGGTCTCTTTAAAGAAGGGGCAACAATTTAATATAATCATTATGTACACTCTTCTCTATAAATAGAAGAATCAATTTATGAATAAAACACTATTGAGCACAATGAATTACTATTTTTTCTCTCTCTTGTTGTATCTTCTCATATCTCTCTTTATGATATATTCCTTAGGTATGATTCGTAGGCAAATTGCTATTCAATATCCTAAAAGATACAGTGATCGTGGATCATGCCCACTAACAAGAAGAGAGTGGTCCGTAGAGAAAATACTCATAACAAAAATACTGGCAACATTGACTGCTCTAGAAAATTAGTGACCGAGTAAATCTAAAAAATGAAGGATCAAATGTAGATGTCATCCGAGATGCGTTGATCTGGGAAAGAGAACAACAACCTCAAGATGAAGGGTTGGTGTCTAACTACAGAAGAGCCCCTGGACTTGAAAGGGAAAGGCGACTCCCAGTACTTCAATAGTGTTAGGTCATTACCAATCGATCGACATTGGATTGGGTGTACTAAGGCTCCCAACAATTTGAGAATACATTTTCTTAGCAAGTCTTTGAGGTCGAGCCACCATAATGATTCAAAATCCCTGCACCAAAGTCCAACAAAGGGAAACATGATTCAACTGGCCGCATATATAGCTTTGTTTGAATCGATTGTGTGCTTGTTAAGAATCACCGACGTGTTGAGTTGTTATCCTTTGTTCACCATTCTAAGGTAGTCATCCCTCATGTGGTTCAGCGGACTATAGCCATGAGTAATCATGTTGTTTGCTAACTTCAGAAGAATATTTGTGTCGCAATTTGTCAGCGTTCAAAAGCCATAAAAGAATTTTCAAGCTCTTCTAGAGCTCTAAAAAGAACATAGCCAGAGTCTGCACTTGTCTATCACTTGCTTTCAAAAGAAAATTTTGGAAGTGGAAGACCCAAAGCCTGTAGATGCTCATGTAGTCCAAGCTCAGGAGCATGGAAGGACCCTTCTAATATTAATTAAGCCTGCAGCGACTAAAGATGCTAACTAAATTTTTGCAATAACCCAAAAACCACATATCAGTTGAGCAGTATAACTCCAATCCCACCTTCTTCAGAGTAGAATCGTCCAGTTGTTATGCATTTTTATGTCATATATATGCTCTATTTCTTGAATGTGAGTCACAAACTAATCAGGATTCAACATTTTATGATATAATTTCTTTAATTTATAGATTGAAGCAAAAATGAATATATGTATATATAGTAATGTCAAAGTTGACATAAAGATTGATGCGTGTTAGAAAATTTGCGGTGGTAGAGTAACGGACTATCGTCTTAGTGTTATACGAAAATTCAACACACGCACAGATGAAAAATGATCAAGCACTATGACTCCATAAGTTTTTACGTGAAAACCCATAAGAGAAAAACCACGAGGTTTGGCCCAGTTGCGAAAATTCACTATTGATTGATGATTACAAAAATCTCATGTCCCACAGACAGGAGAGGGTAACTATATTTTTCAGACAACTGCTTAAACTGACAGTGTCTGGTTAATGGTCATCAATGGTGGTTAACGGTGGTCCACAACGGTTGGCGGAGGTCAACGGAGGACTACGGTGCTCGACGACGAATGGCAGTAGTCGTGGGAGGTCGGCGGTGGTCGTTGGCGGTCGATGCTGGTCGACGACAATCGACGTTGATCGACGACGGAGGTCGGCGGTGGTCGATCGACAGTGATGCTGAGCTGCAACTTCTTCTCAAGGCCTCAACGTCTCTCTCTATACTTCAGCTTTTTTTCATTAAAGGGGTGGGAGTCTATTTATAGTGTTTTGGGTGCAATTAATACAAAAATATCAACAATTTTAATCGGACGATCTAGAGAGTTTTCTTCGATCATGCGACGTTTAATGGATATTTGAGTATATTAACGATGTCGGAATTTAGTGATCTTGGGCTCGTTGGACTTGTCTTGTCAATTGGACTGGTCTTGTCAAGACGCTCGATTCGAGTGTAGGCTTGCTAGTGTCAACATCTGTTTTATCTTCCAAATATGTACAGAAATCTTCGAAAGGGGCTAAGAGTGATTTAATGACTTGATTTGGGCTTAATTTGACTCGGATTGAACTAGTTTTTATATCATTATGTTTGTTTCATCGAGCCGGTTAGTTTGATTATAAGTTTGTTGAAATCGGAGCTCTCGATGACTTTTTATCAAGATTTGAATGTTTCTTACTTAAAAAATCATCTCAAGATTCGTGTCATGCCTCGAGATTCGTGTTGGATGATGAAAATTTGTTAATAACGTATTAATTGCCCTCTATTTTCGAGCGAAACTTTTTTTATTGTCCGAAAATATCAATATGTATATATATATATAATTTTTATTTTTATATAAATGGAAAGTTGAACTCAGCTCAGTTGGTTAATATCTTTTGCTTGATGTGAGAGAGGGGGGTTCGATTCCCGCCTAAAACAGAAGAAATAATATTTTTATGAAGGAATTTGAAGAGATCAATAAATTTGAACCACCGAGTAATTTGAAGAAGAATTCGAATTTCAAAAGCAAGATTAATAGAATTAGACCCTTTTTTTTAAAAAAATAATGAGAGGATATGAAAAGTTTTTTTTTTTTGTAATTTTTGACAATTTAATGTTTGCACTTATTTTTAAATTTATATAATAATTAATATTTAATGTTTGATTCACTTTTAGGCCCTATAAATAGGGGTCTAAAGAAGAGAGTGGAGGTCGACAATGAGTCATGGCGACGCAGGAAAGAGGAAAGTCGTCCCCGTCCTGCGTAGCAGGCAAGCAACGAAATCTTCTTTCTCATTGCGGTAAAGAGGAAAGTCGTCCCTATCTTGTGTAGCAAGTCAGCAACAAAATATTCTTTCTCGTTGCGACGAAGAGGAAAGTCATCCCCGTCCTGCGCAGCAGACCAGCAACGAGATCTTCTTTCTCGTTGCAGCGAACAGGAAAGTCGTCATCGTCCTGCGTTACAGGCAAGTAACGAGATTTTCTTTCTCGTTGGTGTCGTGCATTCTGCAGGAGATTCCAATGCCGCTCTTGCACGTTATGGAGGAGACAAAGAATTGTTGTAGCTTTCATGTCGCGCTTTAAGGGAAGGATTTTTATGCTTATGTTATGGCGATATCTGGAGGTCTGTCATCAGAAGTACTGGAGTTTTGGGGAGACGATGTCGAACCTACTCGAAGATGGGTGGATTTTTTGTAGCTCTTGTATAAGTATATGTTGGTCATCGTAGTCTTTTAATGTGACAATGTATTTCTTTGTACGTTTTTTACGTTGCTTATGAGGTTGTTGTGGCTTCTCAGCCCTTTTATGGTTCAAGCCTTCTTAGGTTGTGCCCTCTTAGATCAATGTCTTATAGGAGCATGAATCGGTACCTTTTAAGGATCGTAGCCTTCCGAGGTTTTTCAGTGAAGACCCTCTTGGGTTCGTCTTCCAGCGGCATGGTAGCTTCTTATCGGGTATTGTCTTATGGGCTTGACTTCCAGGAGCATGGTTGAAAGGAGAATCCATTGAGAATGTAAGACCAGTTCTGAGTTTTATAACTGAGGATGCTCAATGTTATTAACCCGTAACAAAGTCAAATGAAATCTACTGAGGACTGTTGACCCATCCTAGGTTGTTGGTTGAAGCTTTTGTTTGATGACCGCAACCTATTATGAAAGAGGTTGAAGAAAATCCACCAATGATTTTTGACCTATCTGAGACTTTATATCAAAACCTTTGTTTGACGATGGTAGCCTGTAATACAAGATGTAGAATTTAGTCCCCTTGGGATTGATTATGCGTAGAATGAGGTGTCAGAGATGCTCTACGTTTCTCGAGACTATGACATAGGTTGCAATGGACCGTATATTTTCTTGAAAATGTAGTTGCAGTCATACTAAAGAAAAATGTTTGACAACTTATTAATTGCTGCTTTTGAATCTTTTTGCCCTCCACGTGGGTGTTTTCCATGTAAGCGTGCAAAACAACCCATGTAGCAGACGTTAAAAAGATCAACTTTTTAATCTAGTTGAAGAAGAACCCCAATATAATGAGGGGACCCTGAGGAATTGTTATTTGCGGTGAAGATTGCCTCCCAGTATAGGAGCGATTCTCGTAGATTTGTAATTTGAATGAAATATGGGATGACTTCTCCACCACATTCGTGCCCGAGATCTTAACAGGAAGGACATTTTGAGACTGCAGTGAATGCTGCCCCCCCCAGCTTGGAAGAAATTGTGAAATATTTTGTATCTAAATAAGATATGAGAAGACAACTCTACTACAATCGTACCCGGGACGTTGACGTGAATGACCTTTGTGTAATGAAGGTTGCCCCCCACATTGAAAATTGTATCAGAGATGATCTTCATAACGTGAAGGAGGTTCCTTCGTCAGTTGGATGAAGTACATCATTGGGAAAGAAAGTAGGGGCTCGGTGTCTTAGAGTTGAAGACAATGTAGAACGGGACTTTGTTTCCCACAGAAGACGTCAAACCGATGCGTGCTAGAAAATTTGTAGTTGTAGAGTAACGGACTATCATCTTAGCGTTGTACGAAGATTCAGCCCACACACACAGATGAAAAATGATCAAGCAGTGATGGCTCCAGAAGTTTTTATGTGGAAAACCCGTAAGGGAAAAAAACCACGGGGTAAACCACGGGGTCTGGCCCAGTTGCAAAAATTCACTATTGATTGATGATTACAAAAATCTCATGTCCCACAGACAGAAGAGGGCAACTATATTTTTCAGACAACAACTTCAACTAACAGTGTCTGGTTGGTGGTTATCAATGGTGGTTAGCGGTGGTTGTCAACAGTTTGCGGAGGTCAGCGGAGGTCGGCGGTGCTCGAAGACGGTCGGCGGTGGTCTACGGAGGTAGCGATGGATGTCAGCGGTCGGTGGTGGTCGACGACAGTCAACGTTGATCGACGACGAAGGTCGATGGTGGTCGATGACGATCGGCGGTGATGCTGAGCTGCAAATTCTTCTCAAGGCCTCAGGGTCTCTCTCTAAACTTCAGTTTTTTCTCATGTGAGGGGTGGGGGTTTATTTATAGTGTTTTGGGTGCAATTAATGCAGGAATATTAACTATTTTGATCGGACAATCCAGAGAGTTTCCTTTGATCATGCGACATTTAATGGACATTTGAGTGCATTAACAATGTTGAAATTAAGTGATCTTGGGCTCGTTGGATTTTTCATGTCGAGACGCTCGATTCAAGTATAAGCTTGCTAGTGTCGACATCTGTTTGATCTTCCAAATGTGTCCAAAAATCTTCCAATTGTGGTTTAACGACTTGATCTGAGCTTGATTTTACTCGGATTGAACTAGTTTTTATATCATTAGGTTTGTTTCATCGAGCCGGTCAATTTGATTATAAGTTTGTTGAAATCGGAACTCTCGATGACTTTTTATCAAGATTTAAATGTTTATTATTTAAAATATCGTATCGAGATTCGTGTTGGATGATGAAAATTTTTTAATGGTGTATCAAAGATTAAAGAAAATTATTTTGTTGAATCTTTCTAGGACATTGTGTCCCGTAATGTCTGTGGTTTATGTCTAAATCCTACTCGCATTAAGTAAAAAAGGAAGAAAAAAAGGGTGAGGAGCAGCCCATGGGAAGAGAGAGCACTGCCTTCCTTGTTTTAGTTTTTTCTATTTACAAGTCATGGGGTGTTTTTTTATCGTGGTTTAAAAGTTATATAAATCTACATAATATTAAGTGATATACATTAGTTTTATGTCATGTTCAATGGTTTTATGTCACGTCTTACAACTATATATAATGTCATGTAGTTTTATGTCATATTCTTCAATATAGCTGAACTTATTTGCGGGCCAGCTTGATAGCTCGCCAGCTTGTCAACTCGAATTCTCGTACTAGTTAGCTTGGCAGCTCGACAAATCATACATGTCAGATTGGCAACTCGGCAGCACGGTAGCTCGTCAGCTCGATAACTCGGTAGCTTGACAACTCGTCAGTCGCTCTTAACTCGGCAATTGGCAGCTCCATAGCTCGCCAAACTTTCGAGGCGTATAAATATATAAAATTTAAACACAGTTCTAAAAACTCAATTCATAATAAAAAATTGTTATGGATAAATTGGGTTGCTTGCCTTCTTGTCTAGCATCATGAACAATGCCGCGTGAGCATGAACTGCAAGGAAATTTCTTGGAGCCATGCAGGCATATGCAGTGTTGCATAAGTATGCAGGCATATGCTGTATTGCATTAAGTGATTGTATAAAGTTTTAAACATGTACGCTCGATGATTTATATGTCAATTAATTTAACTGAGATATCATGCACATATTAATGACGTGATAAATATTCAATTTATTCTATAGTTTTTTAATGATGTGATGTTGTTTAATCTACTTTTATGTTTTATTTAAAGGCTCTGCCCCTCCAACATCTAATCTTATTTTAAGAAATGAGATTTGGAGAAGGTAAACCTACTACCATTAATTTATTTAATATTTTAGTTTTGAATGACAATTTTTTTGAGCTTGATGATTCAAAATAACAAGATATTTTAATTTTTTAATTATATTTGTTTTTTTTTTCATCCGAAGAGTAGACGCTCTTAATTATTATTATTTTTTCTTTAGTATTGATACGCAAGCAACAAATTTTCATCTCTAACACGAATCTTAAGGTGGCACAAATGTCGGAGTATTTTTTAACAAGAAATGTTCAAATTTCAATTAAAGATAATTTATAACTTCAATTTCAACAAAGTTACAGTCAAACTGATTGTCTCGATGAGACAGACCCAATGACACCAAAGTTGCTTCAATTTAAGTCAGATCAAAATTGGATCAGGCAGCTAAATCATATTTGAAAGTTTTGATGTTTAATTAGAAAGTCAAATGGATTTCAAATCTAACAAGCTTATAGTCAAATCAAGCATCTCGATGAGACAGAAAGTCAAATGGATTTCAAATCTAACAAGCTTATCAAATCAAGCATCTCGATGAGATCGAATCCAACAAGCCCAAGATCCCTCAATTTCGACATCATTAAGGAACTCAAATGTCTACAAAACATTATTTGATCGAGAGAATCTCTTTGGAACGCCAATGGAGTGGTATGGATTTCTTTCTTATTTGTAGAGAGATCTCTCCCATACTCTATAAATAGAGTCCTACACCTTTCATGAAAATGGAGCTAGGTCTTGAACAAGTTGAAGAGCTGGACCAAGGAGGAGTTGTAGTCCATTGTTCTATACCAAATGTACAAAAAGAACCTCCTTCTCCTACAGCCCCCGACAACGGTCGAACACCGCTCACTAGCCGTTGTGGACCATTGTTAGCCACTCTCTACTAGCCATAACAAAACCCTTACAGAAGCACAACATATGATGCAATATCTCGACGTACGTTGTGGAATCTCGACATACAAAATTTGGGCGCATGATAAATTACAACAATGCCCACCAAAGATAGTACAACATTGTATTTCAAATATGGTGTTATTTTTGCTCTTTTTCTCTTTTTTTTTTATTTTTGAAAGAGTCACCAGCTTGTCTACCATCGTATAAATTTATTTTTTTGAATAAGTCACTCTTCCGTATCATATAGATGATCAGGAGAAAAAAGAAATCGAAAAGATAAGGATATACAACAAAGAAGACAAATAAGAGAAAGAACGTGGAGAGCCAATGAGAGATAGGTCAAGAATGTACTTTCAATTATGATCAGACATAAACAATTTAAACCGAATATCCATGAAAGAGTACCCGCATAAGCTACTCAAACCAGAGAACCAAATTTATAATTTTGTCCTGGATTTAAGAGTGCTACCAAAGGGACGTATTCCATTTGGTTGATTACATCTTAGGGGTTGCCAAAGAATACTCTAAATAAGAGGAGTTTTGCAATCGAGGCCTGTGAAAAAACCAATTCATTATGTAGAAAACATCTCACCATTTTGAGGCAAGACTAGGTCATAAAGGTAGAGGTAAAATAGTCATATCCCAAACGAGCAGTGACCTGTCAGCTAAGTGAGGCCCACCAAAAGACATAAAAAAATATCAAAGGAGTGAGATGGCTCAGTGAGCATAATCAAAGGAAAGGAGAGAATGATCCAAATCGGGTATAGAGAGTCTCTTGCTCCTTTGACACCATAGATCATTCATCCCAAGTTATTTAGATCCCAAGTCCACCTAATCGAGAAGGTAGTCAACCAAACTCAATCGAAGGCTCCTTTGTCAGCAATTCATAAATTGTGTCATCCAAAGGAACCTTGGTAGCCCTAAAATCAATAGAAAGATACTCTTCTTATATATCCTCAAGGTTGGATTTTCTAGATGCGGGACTTACACTTGTCAAACATAAGTAACAAGCTGCCTCCAAGAGAAAAAAGAGAGGCCTAACTTATCAAGCTAGAGCACTCTCATAAAATGTCTTATACTCATCTAGCTTAGGGAGCCTTCTAACTACCTAGGCTTTCTAGACATCCACCTAAGTTAAAAAATTATGCGGGGTCAGTTGGTTTGGAGGAGAGCGAGGACTCCTCTTCAACACATGTAAGATGCAATGCAATTATCTATAGTGGTTCTTAGATTGTTGAGGTTCATGCAATGTGATCCATTTTAAAATCGGCTCAAAGGTCATGCAAGAAAGTAAATTGCAATTTTTAAATCTTGGGATATTTTAATCCTAAATTTTAATTAATGTTAAAATTTCATTATAATTTTGAAAGATTTAAAATTTTAGGTCTTACAGGGCCTAAATAGTATTTCACGATTAATCCCAAACAAACCACACATAAAAAAAGGCAAAGCCAATTTCAAGCATCTAAGCATGTAGTATAAGAGTAAAGAGCACGCCAAACAAAATAAAGAATAGGTCGGTTTCGCTGGGTCGGTGACAAATTTAAGGAAATCAAGAAAGGCGGTCAGGCAACACATAAAAACATCTAGTCCTAATTCTATACAAGAATATGAATTCAGACTTAAGATACGAGATACAGGTCTACTCCTCCTGGTCCCTTGTCATGTGTTTCGACGCAGAGCGGTCCAAAATAGTGGGGTTATTGTTTGGTCAAATTCATATTGATGCAAATTGAGAATTAGGCTATAGAATTGGGTCTTATATTGAATTATACGTCTTATGAATCCACTGTATTGATGAGGTGACCTAAATTTGAATATGTGTAATTATCAAAATTGCGATATTATGTATTGTGATACAAATTATCTTGATGAATAATTAAGGTTGCAACCTAATTATCATGAGTTTTAATTTGGGCTTACTCCCATACAACAAAAAAGGCTTGAGAGTATAGCTTATTTTTATATTATTAGAAGGGCCTAAAAATGTGCCTTGTAACTTCTTAATTTTGAGAAAGCCAACCAAAAAGAAATGTATATCTATGGGATTAGATGATCATCCAAGAGAAGGACTATTTGGTAAGGAAAAAAGGTACTTTGTCCTTAAGATATATATAAGAAAGGGAGAGTGAACATATCTTTAAAATAAGATTCTAGACAGGCCTGGTTGTGTAAGTGGGTCCTCAAAACTTGGTACAACTCACTGTTTACCGCACCAATTTATCACTACATGTAAGGACTATGGCAAATCTCCCACCAATCAAACAAGATAGAACAAACTACTAACCTGGTTATTCTCAACTAACATTTTGTCATTAGACATAGCATCCCCATATGTAGTTAAAAGAAAAAAGATATATTAGCTACATAAGTGTTGCATGGTCTTTTGTATCTGAATAGCATGAGTGTTTACACCGTGTACTTCTATGTTCTTAATAATTCTAA
Organism: Phalaenopsis equestris; assembly: GCF_001263595.1. NCBI lineage: Eukaryota > Viridiplantae > Streptophyta > Magnoliopsida > Asparagales > Orchidaceae > Phalaenopsis > Phalaenopsis equestris. The sequence continues at coordinate 3,934,031 of NW_018164444.1, forward strand.
TCAAATACTTTACTATTGAAAAGAACACTCCCTAAACCCATAAGTTCAAGAGGATATGAATGTAAGTGGATTTTTTTTCCCTTATTTTTTTCCTACTCTTATAAAGAAAATTGTCTTCCATCATTTTTCCTCTCTTTTCTCATTTCTAAAGGTTCCAACCTAGGTAGCGCACCAAAAATATATATAAGGAACTAGGATCATTTTAGATGTGGTGAATGTGAATATCCCATAAAATAGAAGTGGAACAACGTGAGGCACAAATCATGATGATTGAGAGGCTTCAATCAACATGGAAGATATTAAATAGTTTGCAACCAATTAGCTTGTTGACTTCAAGAACAAGATGAGTACGATGAATAAGGTAGCTATAGAGCATATCTTTAGAGTTGCTTCTAATGTTGAGATACCCACTATATCCTCTAACTCAGCTTTGAAATAGAGCATATCTTTAGAGTTGCTTCTAATGTTGAGTATATCCTCTAACTCAGCTTTGAGGAGGAGACAACAAGAAGTCATCATCAACATTTGTAGAATCAAGCCATAAAATACTAGTGGATATATTCATTAATGATGTTTGTTTGATACATAATTTCTTTCAAATAGTGGACAAAGTTCCATCATTCACATCAATGGGTTATCATCGAAAATATAATATTTAAAACAATATTTTCATATAAATAAATATGAAAATTTTAAATCAGCAAGACTGAACTGAAGTTAATTAAAAAAAAAGTTATGAAATAATTTTTTATACCTGAAACTAGGTTTGAATATACATAATTTAATTTATTATTGTTCATTACTGTTAAGACAATTAGTAAATCTACTCAATCAATTTATAATGAAAAATAAACTAAGTCCAACTTTGATAATAAGATCTTTGATATATAATTTGCCTCTTTGAGTGTGTCAAAATGAGCATCTCAAAAAATTCAAGTGAAATGACACATCAACTTCTTGTTGCTAAGAAAATTAATAAACCAAAAATAAAACACATATCGAACGATTATATGACATAATGTATCTTTTTTTATCAAATCAATAATGAGTGAAAAATGTGCAAGAGCTTATCAGCAGAGCATATTTTAAATACCACTCTCCTTTCCAATAGAACCTAGCAAACTCTTCTTTGTAAAATAGTCAAATAGTATAATAAGTTGTCTCAAATCTTACAAAATTATTGAATGGCCACTCTAGGCCTATTTAAGAAAAAAATCATGTTAATCTAAACAATGTTGCTTAAATATAACTATTATGTAACCATGAATATCATAAAAAAATTAATAAAAATTATGATTTGTTTGCAAGTGTTTTGAAAGGTTTGGTGACTATATGCTTTCTTGAAATTTTCTTGGTACAAGCCTTAAGTTTATCTTTTATTTTATTATTTATTTCTCTCACTTTTCTCATTATTCTGACACTCAAACTTACTTAAATACTTTGGTTAGATCGGCACATTAATAACAAAGTTGTCTCATTTAACCTCCATATAATGCCTAATAGTTATATCAATATTATATCCATCAAAATCATGTAATATCAATATTCTATCCATCAAAAACCATTGCCATTCATTTTCAATGATTGAGTCAACAACGAAGCTGGGGTTAACTAAGATAACTTTAAAGAAAGAAAATAAATTTAATTATAGGTCATAGCCATGTTAAGTTAAATGGCAACAATAAATCCCTTTTATTTATGAATAATAATGTGAATCAGCATTGGGCAAGTAAGCTATTATCCATTATATTTTTCATTTCAAATCCACTTTGATTTAGGGAAATGAATTTTATTATAATAACATTAAGCTTGTTAGTAAGAATTTTAAATAAATTTTGGCAAACATAATACAAAGATCAATTTATTTTCAAATTATTTTAATGAACAAGTTTTTTTTTTCTTTTTAGGCATGCAAATCAATGAGATAAAATAAAATTATTAATAATGGAAGAATTCACCAAGAAACTAATAACTATGTTAGTAAAATCATTCATGATAACACTAAATATTATAAGAAAATTAAATGAATAAATCAATCTTAGGTTATTCAAAGGAAAATGTTATTTATCTTTTGGATGATAATAAAAGAAGTAGAAATAAAATATTTATGAATGATAAACCAGCCCAAAAAATTGAATTTTGTTATAATATTATTCATGGTGATACTCTCATAATATTTTATAATTTAAGAGTAAACTATCTATTCTAATAAGAAAATTTTTAGATTAAAAATAAATTCTTAAATCCTCTCAAAAGAATATTTGATAGCATGTAGTTATCCACATAATTAAAGATAAAAGAGACCTAATCTCATTTATTAAGGAAATGAAGATTATAGATTTCATTTCTAAGTAGAATACTAATCAACAACAAAGTTTTTAATGAGATTAACATTAAAAATAGATTCATTGATGTGGTTCTTGATTTAATGGTTCTATGAAGGAATCTATTATTGTTGACCCAATCATGACATTATTTAGGGTTCATTATCCTCTCTCCCTCCATTAAGTTGTAGTTATGTGTTACTTATATTCAACTTAAATGTGATGGATTTTACATTATTTTTTTTCAAACTATAAGCTTACAAGATATACAAACTCTTGAAAAACATCGTCAATTTTATTAAAGTCAATTTTGACATTTCTTATAGCACCAATGATATTATAAAAAAAACCTTTTATTACAAAATATAAAGGTTAAGTTAATAATTTTCTTATTAAGCGAGGAGTTGTGGACCAAAGCCATCAATATGGGCCAAGAAACTTCTCTTAATAAAATGCCAGAAATTATCATGCTAAGGCTCATCAGTAAAACATCTAAGTTGGGGACCTAAGAAAATGATATTCTATAACTATATAAAAAGGAGAAGTACACAAAAATAAATGAATTTAACTGATCCTAAGACGAAGATATGAGAATTTTCTCAAGCCTAGCTCACTTAGATTCATTAGATTAAAAAAAAATGTAAACATTAAAATGCAACACTAATTTGATAACATCCACTAACTATATCAAATGAAAGAATTATGACCGTTGGTAAAATATTTTATAATATATTTAATTTGAAAGGAATGACCCATTATATATTTTAGAATCAAGAATAATATCGAAGTCTGTACCAATTATTCAAGACAAAAATATATTCCTTACAAAATTTATAACCTAAGCATTTTTTTTTCTTGTCTTTTTTTGTAGGGTAAATCCATCATCCTAAGGGTAACCGCTAGAAAAAGAGGTTTCAAGTTATTAATTATTAGGAATTCTAACACTTTGACATTTGGAGTAAATAGGTTAAATTCAACCTACATTTTATTTTGTGTTGGTATTGATTATATTTAACAAAGGAATATCATTAGCATTAAACATGTTAACTACCAAGTTCACATTGGAATTTTTTATAATGTTAATCTAGTTTAACAAAAAGTTTAAGTTGATAAGAGGGTTGGCTCTCAAACAGAGCTTTTTTTAGTTGAAGAAAAGTTTTCACATTACCAAACTTAACACCAATGATTATTATTCATAAGTTCAAGAGTGTGATTAACATTCAAATCCTCATTAGTAAGAAAACATCTAAATTACTAAAAAATAAATTCATTAGTTTGAAGATGCTTTTTAAAGTAGCTTTACTTAAATTACTTAGGATTATCATGCAATAGATTGATGTGGGATGAACTAGCTTTAAAATTAGGATGTACTTCTAGTTTCTTCCCATTACTATGATCAATATATGTTAAAATGAGTGCAATATTGATTTGATTTTCAAATGTAGTTTTTAGTAAACATTGTTCTTAGAGCCTAGACAATATAATTATCCATAATATTTAAAGACATTCCAATAACAATAACACATGCACAAGATAAATTAGAAGCATTAATTATCACAACATCTACCTGTAGAAATCTTTTATTAATTTTAGAAATAAAAGTAAGAACTTATAATTCATAAGTTAAAACATAAAAGATAAATCCAAGAAATAATAACAAATGGTTCATAAGAAACCTAAAAAAGGAGATCATTTTGAATAGTTATGTGAGTGTATTTAATGTAGTAGGCTTAATGAAAAAAACATAACTGAGCACAATTACTATCATTTGAGAATTGAATAAAAATTTAAGTCAAAATGGTCCTACTAAAAGCTTTAAAAAGCTGTAATCTTGGAAAATTTTTTGGGAACATCAAGAGAAGGTCAAGTAATAATAAGTTTACAAGTCCATGCTAATGAAAGAAGTTTAGTCATTTAAAAAATATTCTAATTTGAGAATATTACAACATTCATACCTTTAGAAATTACATGTTGTGGATGCTTCTCACAATCAAATGAGATAAATCTTCAATGAGAGCTTCAAAATAGAAATTTGACACACAAAAATATAGATTTTTTATCATATTGGGAAGATGAAGAGAGAGTAAAATAGTGGAGAGTTGTTTATAACTATGGAGCAAAGCAAACCACCAATCATTTCTTATAGGCATTCTAGTTGTATGATAAGAGCCCACCTTTCACATATTGACAAAAATTGGAAATGAAAGATAAATGGGGGAAAAACATAGTGCATGATAAAACCTTGTAGATCGCAGTCGCATCACTCAAGCACAAACATACATGTATGTAAATGTTTATATATTATAAACACTAAATTTCAAATATTTATATAGATATATTATTAAAATTTTAAAAATAAAAATCAATAGCTTTGACTCAACTTAGCCTACATATCGATTTGAAATCATTCACCATTTGACTCAACACGGACATGATTCAAACCCTATTCAAATTTCTAAATGCTCCCCATCTATTAAACATCCAAAGACAAATTGTGTTACAAGTCATTCTCTAGCATGATCCTCATAAATGCTATATTCTATGGTGTAACACTTATAACCACAATATAATTAAAAAGATATTTTACATGCACAGTATCAAAATTAATGTACTTAGATATATACCAAAACAACAAAAAATGAATAGTTGCACAAAGAGATATTGAACTTGAGCTAAAATAATGTTATTACAATTAAAATATGTTTAACATGAAAATAGTCTACATTCCAATTATTAAATTTCTATCACAATGAACATGGGCACATGCCACTGATTCATGAACACCGCAGAAGACAAGGACATTACTAATTGAGGTTCATCACCTAACGGGCCCAAAGAGTTAATCTATCTATTTGCATGTGTCATGTGGCCTAATTAATCAGGCAATTAGTTTCTTCACTTCTTTTCCGACACCTTAACTTAGCAAGCTGTGCCCTAATTAATCAGGCAATTAGTTTCTTCACTTCTTTGCCGACACCTTAACTTAGCTAGCTGTGCTCAGCTTTTTTCAATCAGCTTTGTATAATTCAACGATGGTTAGTTTTTTTATGATGTTTTACATACATACCATTCAATTTTTATGTATTTGCATATCTAACACTTACATTTCAACTTTCGCACGCAGATATATATCTGTGTATGTGTGTGTGTGTGTGTGTGTGTGTGTGTGTGTGTTTATGTATGTGTATGTGTGTACTTTTGTATTAAAATTTGCTCGTTTTTATTTTTTTAAAGTTATTTTGTTGAATTCTTATAAGATGTCGGGTCATGTATAATTCATGAGGACATAAAACAGGGTAAAAGTTTCATTTTTACAAGGAAGGTGGAAGAAGGGGATGGATAGTAAAAAATGGCTTGAATGAGATTTCTTAGATTACAACCTTTGCTCTAGAGAGAGTGGCTCAGAAAGATCTAAGATTCTTTTGGTCCTGAGAGTCCTCCCTTTACTCTCTCGACTTCACTTTTATACACAAGAAGAAGGAAACAATAAACATATTTCGTACAGAACTACACCATTCCATTGTGTGTTGGTGAAAAACTGTAACGTGGATGTCAGACGACTCTTTTAAAGAATGATGGACTTATGTCTTTGCAAATAATGATGAGCATCTCTGATAGTTATTCCATCTTAGATGGGCTAGATGACCTCCACGATAGAGATAAATCTAGTTGTTTCAACATGTGAGCTCAGTTCAGTCACTTTGGCAAGTGTGCTCAGTTCTGATTCGCCAACAAGAGCTTATGAGGCTTGCTAAACTTGACATCAATGTCGGACTTCGTATAAAAAGCTTTATTCATGTACATGGACGTACTTGTATATACATATTTTTTTCCAAATTCAAACAGCAATAAAAAATCTAAAATGTAAAGATATTTTTAATATTTTGTAAAATCAAATCAATGTTCCAACATTCATATCAATCGTTGAATATAATTTATGCATATTAGACATATAGATATTAAGAAATTATAAAATAAATTTCATTTTTAATTAAGGAATTAAAAATGTGATGCTGACTAGAGGTTTAAAAAAGAAATGTGTTATTTAAAAAGCTTGGTTTGAAGCATTATTAATAGAACTAGCGGACGTTAGAGCAGCCAAAAGTATGGATTTATCAGGCGGCCAGATGCGCAATGTCTATGCTTACCACTCAATTCCTATGTATTTACATATCCAACACCCAAACTTCAATTTTTACATATATGCTACCCTATATATGCATCAAAATATTTATTTCAATTTTTTTTAAATTAAAATAGTGATATTTCTTGTGTGAAGTGAAAATTTTGGGTGGTATATTGAGCTGTCAAAACGGCTCGTTGTTCGCGAACAGCTCGTGTTCGGCTCGTTCACTAA
>NW_018164444.1:3940741-3965496 GCF_001263595.1 Phalaenopsis equestris
TATATATATATATATATATATATATAATCATAACAAAACAATGTGATATGTGCTCCTAACTTTTATAAAGAAGGGCTTAAAAATTCGGCAGTTTGGAGTGTTCTGAAGTCCATAAAACTTAAGGTCATAAAATTGATATTTTTCAATAAATAACTCCACACTAAATTTTAAAATTTTGAAGAGGGCATAAATTAAACTTTTTTTTGTAAAAAAGATTATTTATATAGAAATTTATATAGTGTAAAAAGATTATTTTTTTAAAAGAGCCGGCTCATGAGCTATAGAGTTGAGTTGGGGTTGTCTTGAGCATGACTTGTTAGCTCACTAATCAAGTCAAACCTGAGTGGGCTCACAAGTGAGTTTAGCTCACTTACACCCCTATTAAAGCCGTAATTACATGATTTACACCAGTTTTTCTACAGAATTACAAAGGAAGCCTTTAATCTTCATATATAAATGCCTTTATTTATCTTGTTTCTAAGTTTCCTTAAAAAATTGAAACATTTCTATAATACTTTCTTATAACATGTTCTCACCCTCTCCCTAGGTTTTGCGAAAAATGATTACGTCCGTCGTCCTGACGGGCGACGGACCTCCGCTGTATCACGGCTGCCGCCCGGATGCAGCTCAGTGTCAGGAGACGGACGTAATAATCTCGCCTATTTTGCGCAATGAAATCGGACAAAACTGAATCGCAAAACAAGTAATGTTCTCCCGTTACCCAAAGAAGGAAAAAAAAAAACAAAACATGATAGCTATTTACAGAATTTCTGGTAAATTTACATGCATGCCACATAATTCTCAATGTATTTTTACATATCTAACACCCAAAATTTGATATTTACTCTTATAGCACTTTGATGTCATAAACCTAAAAGGATCGTCATTATGATATTTTTGATGCAGTGTTAAAATTTGAGTGGAACATACGTCAATAAGAATGTTTTAATCTAAGAGAATTGCGTGGTATGCATGTAAATGCCCCTAATTATTAAAAGAGGTCTCTCCCAAAATAACATTTGTGTGAAGACAAAAACCATAAAACCAGTCACATGGGGGCATATGAAAGCACAGCAATTTCAAACAAACAAAAAGAATTATAATTGGAACTTTGTGCTGTGCAGCAAGGCCTAAAATTTAATTAAAAACTCGAAAAAGTCGGGCCTCGTTTGAAAAAGTTTCGCTGTTCAACGGAGCTCCTTTAAAAATATCGTGGCTGAAACGACATTATCATCTGAGTTCTAAAACGACAAAAAATTAACGTTCCTATGAAATAATTTCAGAATGTCTCTGGAGACGCTGCTTTACCAAACACAAATCAATTTATACGTCTTGCATTCAAAACATCCGAACAGAGCTTGAATGTCTTCCCAAACGAAGCCTCAAGACACATGAATACTACCAGCTTTCATGGTCTTTAGACTCCAATTCAAACTACTTTTAAGACCATGAAAGATTCATGGCTTGTAGTGTTACAAGAGAGAAGAAAAAGTCCAGCAAAGACGAAAGAATTCAAGTGTGGCCAGTTTGTTAGTAATAAATCATTTTCAGAAATTTTTATATTTCTAAAAATTAATATATGGCATCAAACCATTTTTTATCAGGATAATATAACTTTATTTTATGCCAAGCCACAACACAGCAGTTTAATTTAACTTTATAATATTTTTATTTTTTAACTTATTAACATGAATACAATAGCTTCCATTAACAATTATAAAATAAAAGATTCTCTACCATGACTATTTCAAAAAGAAAAGCTAGTGCACGCTCGTGTAAACTACTCGTGTGCGCGCGCGCACGAGAAACATGACACAAATACTAACAGGAATAAAAAGAAAAAAGTTTAGGGGCATTTGCATACATAACCTTATCTTATTTATTTGCATATCTAACAACTAAACTTCTCGTTTTAGATTTATACCACTCAAATTTTTCATATCACACCAAAAATATCACTATTTTAACTTTTAAAAAGTGAAATGCACCTTTTCATGCATATAGGTAAAGTAGCATATATATAATAATTGAAGTATTGGTGTTAGCGATGTAAATACATAAAAATTGAGTGGCAAGTGGGTAAATCATCCTTAAGTTTATGATTCAAAAAGAGATGACAAAGAACTCATGCTGGTGAAAGATGAGAACTTTAAAATAACAAACTTAGCATGGAAATTTCCATTCAAGTCAAAGACCTTGGTGCTTCAACAAAAGCATTCCATAAAATATAACTGAATATAGCCAAAATGTGAAGCAGAAAAGAATTAAAATAATGTTAAACATCAGCATGTAATATAATAATACGACAAATGAATACATTGACGTGTACAAAGAGCCCTAAAATGACTTTAAAAATGATCTTTTTAAAATCCAGCCTACGTTTTATTCATGAGTCAGAAGAAACTCACTGGACTTACATTGTCTTACAAAAACCTCTGATTACAACAGCACTGATGAAAGAAGACACCAAGACACATTTAAGCCAACTGTTGTTGGTCTTCAAGCAAATGCTAATGTGCTGCTCTCTGAAATTTGGCAGAAAATTAAAGCTATCAATTGCATAACAAACAAAAAAAGTGCCGAGTTTTACTTATATGGTGCAATGATTCTTCTTCGGCGCTTAGGGGTCTCTCTCTTTACATACATCTTCTCCATTTCGTTCAATGCACGGCTAGATCCATCTGGCAAGCTTACGAACTTCCAGCCGCCGCCTGCTCCTCGCTTTCCCTTGGATCCAAGTTTCTCTATGGTGAAGTTCCAACCGTCCGGCGCCCGCCTTCTGCTATACTTGTGGCATTTAACCTCGCCCGCAACCTGAAATATAAGTAGCGCAGGAAACTAAGAAAGCATAAAATGAATTGACATGAATGATGTAATTATTAATATAATTTTTTGGTCGATAGCGAAGAAAGAGATCAAGTAAAGCAATTCACGTGAAGCTATACAAGCTTAGGTGCTTCACTGTAATTCCAACCAAGTCAGTTACGCTATTATCTAAAAGTACAAACAATAATCATATAGTTTACAATTTAATTAATTACACATTGACAATTTCGTTTCATAAAAGATAGTTAATTAAGTTTGATTTTACAAAATACAACCCGAGGGAAATGGATGTATTAAATCTAAACATACTTTCTTTTTGTTGAAGTTCAGTCGCTGAACAAAATCTTCATATAACATTTGGTCTTCCTTGACAGATATCTCATAATGAACCTCGTCAGGATCTCTGGTTGTCCCATCCCAGTCCTCTGGCATCACTTTGAAATCAGGTTTGTAAGGAAGACGGGCAACATGGAATTCTCTGTCATGGGAAGTGAAAAATCTACAAAGAAAGAGAAGTTTACAGAACATATTCAGAAGTTAATCATTCAAATCATTATAAAAATAAGGGGCAATTTCGGACAAAACATCCATATGCTATTACTTATAAAACAAACAAATCCTACCATTATCCGTCAAATTGCCATCCAGATATTAAAATTAACTAAAAAAGGACTCCAATATTTTACTTTCATCGAATTATCAATGGTTTGGTTTCAGCATGCACGTGGATTTCATAATTCATTATTTTAGATTACCATATTTGCAAGGCATATAAATACTTCACTCTATAAAGATCTGAAAAAAAGATCTGAAAAAAAAAAATTCATATAAACAAATAAAAGTTAGATCAAAGGGTCAGTAACAGTATATGAACATTAACACTTGGTTTGAATGGCATATAAAAGTTGTCTGTAAAAAATGATGCGTCGAGACTCAACAATCATAGCTGCTTAGAATAAGCAATTCTTCCCCCAAGTTTGCAGTTTTTTATGGATGCATCATTTTCGATGCATTCATTTCTCCTCAAGCCATCATATAAGCATTAACCCAACTCATATTCATTTACTTTCATCATAAAAGTTCAATATGTGAGGGAAACAGTCCAGGTGTAACACTTGAAACTGCTTTGTAGCCAAGTCAGAGCTCATTTCAATCTAGAAATCACCATAGAATAATTTGTTTACATCAAATTTTAGACATTTTGGCGGAAATCACCAGAAGGTTGAGTACATTCTACTAGTCCTAATCATTCACTTATTGCGCAAAAAAAATTAATTAATTAATATAATTAGAATGGCCCATTCCCACTAAAGTGACCTCTGCAAATGTGAAGTTCACAACTGACAAGTGATACTATTAGAATTTTAACTCAATAATTTGTTTGAACATGCAGAAAATTCAAGAGAGATGTCAGCGGGTGCAAAAAGAAATTTGCGTGGTGGGCAGTTTTTCTTTTTAATCAGGGAGTGCCTGGACATGAATTTATTAAAGAGACAAGAAGAGAAATAGAAAAAAAAATCTTGTGATCGTGGAGTATGATTTTAGTAAATGAAAACAGACTCACGCCAGACTCACACCAGAACTTTTGCATGTTTATGTTTTCTTTATAGTGTATCCGATGCTCACCCCTCCTTTGAGAACTGATAGTTTTAGCTTAATCATATAAATCTCAGTCTTTGTGTTGCTAGATGTCTTTTGTTTTATTTGGTGTGTTAATTAAATGTGCTCTTGTTAGATGCTTTAGCATATAAGTTGAGTGCTTTTCCTAATAATTGATATTAGAAACTAATAAGGAATACTATAATTGATAATAGGACCTAATAAGAAAGCCATGAATTATGAGTGGGAGAAGTTTTATACTCAAATATTGGCCCAAGAACCAAGAGACTCATCTATGACTCATTAGTAACTTGGTGATAACAAAACTTGTGTAGTGTCATCTAATGATTTACTAAATATTTTAATATAGGATAATTAACTTTCAACAAGTATGAAGATGATGATCATGTTCGCTAGACTTGCTTAAAGCATTAGTCCCCTGAAGATGGACTCAAGTGAAACATTGATTTTTTTGCTAAAATCGATCTAAATTGTATTAGATATTATTTAAAATTAAATTATGACTTCTAAGATTTTAATTCCATTTATTTTTATATAAAAATATTTCATCATGGAATTAATTACTATATTATTATAGAATTTAGGCTAACTAAAATTTCATAAATATATTATTACATGTCATTTACATGTGATTTATCCTAATTTATGCCAAGTAATGAAAATTAGCTTATACTTCGTGAATAAGTTTAAAGATCTAGAATGTTTATTTTAGCTTATTAACAAAATAAATATTTTTGCACAAAAATATATTGTTTTAGATCACATTTAATGTGTTTAGAAAATCATAATAATTATCAATTAATTATGGTTAATGGGAAAACTATCTACTTGACTAATTTGAGCCTATTTCATTTATTCACTAGATTCATTCGGTTGCTTACACATTGTTTAATACATTATATAAAATGCTTTGGATTAAAAATAAATTTATCATAATTTTTCAAAATATTACTTTTCCTTCCAAACATGAGCAAAACAGTGAACGTTAAACCCATTCTAATTTGTGCTTATGAGGGTCTCGGTCCACCCAAAAAATAGCAAAACAACGAATAATTTTTGGAGTTGTTCATGTTCTTTAGAGGTAAAATTTTTTTGGAGATTTTTAAAGCCATTTTCTAGCCTACAAATAGAGGATAAAATTAGAAGAAAATTCAGTACAACATGCAAAGATTGTGAGCATCAACGTTGTAATATTTTTAAGTGACACTAAAAGAATCAAAATGTTGGTGTCTCTCTCTGTCTCTCAGCAAATTCTAAAAGTACATTTGCTTGCCAAATACACCACCAAAGTTCCAAAGAATTTTGGAAAGCTATTTATTTTTATAAATGAAGATTGTGAGGTTGCCTCACTTGTTAGGAAAGATGTTGCAGTTGTGTTCACCAAATGTAGGAAAATACATGATCTAAACTACTTCTTGCATAATGAGTGAGCTTTTCTACCATAGAGAATTATCATAGTGGAAGCAAGGGATGGGCTAAGGTATGGATATAGGTCGATTAGATGTCAAACCACAAAAATATGTGTAAAAATGATCTTAAACATAACTTACTTTCAGTGTTCAATTTGGTATTCTTCCTGGAGCATAAATGCTTATGTTCTTTGTGAAGGGCTAATCATATATCTTGTAACTAAAGTTGTATGCATACACATCTACCATAGATCTGTATACATCCCGAGAATCTCATTGTGTACCCTTGTGTGGTGGTTTAGTGATTGTTGAATCAGAAATCAAAAGCTTAAGTAGTAGTGACAATCCAATTATATAGAACTTGTCAGTTTATTATTATGTCGGTGCCTAGCCTAAGGGTAATTTGGTATTTTATTTTTTATTGTTATATTATAAATAGGGCTATAATGCATAGGTTTAAGATTATGTATAAGATTGAGTTTTGAGACTTAGATTAGGGTTTGGAAGAGATAACCAACCACTTGAATTGTGAGGTGGGAGAGATCACCAACCACTTGAATTTTAGGTGCTTATCTTTATGTATTCCAGTTGTCTTGTTGGCGTTATTGAAGAGAAATAAAGTGCTTTGAACAAATTTCAGAGGAATTTCCTATCAAATTCGAATCAAAGTTCTCCATTCCTGAAAATCAACGAGTTCACAGATTTTAGCCATGGGAAGCACGACAAGAGAGGCGTACCTGTAGTCGCGGAACAGCCGTGAAGGGATTGCAGCAGGAAGCTACGGGATCGCGGTAGGAAGTGACGGGACGTGGCAAGAAGTGATGGGAAGCTACCGTCGTGATTTTATCTGGGAAGAAACTGCAGGATTGCGACGTGCAAAAGGATTAGAATCACAGCATGGGAAAGGATCATGACGTACAGACGACACTTTGTGTGACGTCACCTCGTGAAATAGTCGCGAATGGAGCTAGATTAGAAGCATCACGGCAAACTAAAATCTCCCACTCCGTCCCAGTGATACAGTCGCGATTAGAGATAACTGGGTTGACGCGAAGTCATGGTCACAGCTTGTAACAAACCTAATCGAGTCGAGAAACACGATGGGTTGGCTTGCCCTAACTGCGATCCGAGAAGCACGACGTTCGGCTTTCCCTAACTGTGATCCGAGTGACCAAACCATGCAATCTGAAAACAAGGGATTGCAGCGATTGCATCTTAAAAACTTCTCGATACAGTTGTGATTCAAGCTACCAACAAAGTTGAAGATAAGATTTCAACGAAAAGGAGTTTCTGAATAATACAGAGAGTAATGGAGGGGAAAAATGGATGGTTTGAACGAGAAATTAGCAAAAGAGTTCAGCCACAGTAAATCGGAGATAAAAAAACATTTCTCTTCCATAGAAGGGTGGTTCGAGAGAAGATTCAAAGCCCTGGAAGAAATGATGAAGAAGATCATATAATTTCACACAAAATCACCTCCGACCATAGCGAAATCGAGCGACAGCATCGGGAGCGGACACCAGCAGCAACAAAGCAAAAGGATTCTTGCGACATCAAGGCAGCATCGCTACTTTAGGCAGATTGGGAGCTATGATATCAAGCAAAAATAACAGGAACAAACTCGAGCGGGAGCACTTGTAAGAAATAATGCTATATTTGAACGACTTGAACAAACAGAAGCAAGCAAAATCAAAGTTCATAAAGTTGAAAGAGAGGCATGATACAAAGTTGAAAAAGATTCTGGTAATTGATAATCTACGAGATGAGTTGTTTGGGGTCGTGATATTCTCTAAAGATTGACTGGAAGTCAGGAAACAATCCAATTGGAATGCGGTCGAAGGACGCGTACAAACAGCATTTCAAATTTTTTAGTCACTACAAATTTTTTATTAAATGGAAAGAATTTTCATATGACAAAGTATGTAGGAACAATACGACTTAATCTAGCAACAGTTTTCCCACCTTGAGAATAAAGTTTTTTTTAGAATAGAGTATTGTTGCGCCGGTGCCTAGCCTTAGAACAATTTAGTCTTTTATTATTTATTATTGTTTAGTATAAATAGGGCTAATATGCTCAGGGTTAGGATTATGCATGAGATTGGTCCTTGAGTTTTAGTGTTAGAGCTTCAGAGAGATTTCCTACCTCTCAAATTGTAGAATTTGAAAGAGATAGCCAACTTCTCAAATTATAAGTGCTTATTTTTATGCATTTCAGTTGTATTGTTGGTGTTATTGAAGAAAAATAATGTATTTTGCCTAATTTCTATAGAGTTTCCTATCATTAAAACACTTGCATAATTAGCTTAATCTTATAATAAATATCATCCTTCGCTAGTGTGCTTTCTACTAGCTTGCATAATTAGCTTAATCTTATAATAAATATCATTCGCTAGTGTGCTTTCTACTATAGGTTGGCTTTTTTTTTCCTCTAGACCTTATTCTAATAAAGTAAAGCATACAATGCTTGTTGCCTATTAATTCACATTAAGATGGCCAGTGTTGTGCACCAAGATTATATGTTTGTGCTATTGATTCTATGTTTCATTGACATCCTCTCATATTCTGCATGTTTATTATCTGAGGCTAATTCAGTAGAATTCCTAGAGAATTCTGAAGTGTTCATTGCATGCTACTCTTAGTGTGCCTCTAAGCTAATATCCAAATGCTTTGGGCTTTAAAGAATTAAGAAGCAAGGTGTGTTAATCCCGACGAACTTATGAAGACACATATAAAATAATAGAAGACATTTAAGACTAAGGGAAAATAAAAAATCAAAGATTGATGAAAAATCACTTTCTGCAATCCCCGTTATGTTTAAAGGAAGAGGTATTAATGAAAAACTTGGAGGATAAACTGAAGCAAAGTTGTGGCTTAAGCTAGAGTAGAAAAAAACACCATAAAAACTTTTAAAAAAAACAATGATGGCCAATAAATCACATCATATTGAAATTAATTATATTGTGATGAATCTAAGGAATATTTATGTAATAATTGATGATGAATGTGCTTTGTTACTTTTATACTCTTTATCTCCCTCTTATAAGATGATTAAAAAAATACCATTTTTAAAAGCTTGTTAAGTTTGATGTGTTGTAGCTGAAAAGCAAGTTGATGGATTATTGATTGAAGTCCTTTTGAGAGCGTAGGGTTGTGCCTCATAGTAATGATAAAGTTTTCATGGCAAATACAAAACCATGACTTACTTCTATTGGAAAAAAAAATATCACATTAAGAGAATATATTAAGCAGGAGCAATCTGCCATAAACAATCACAAGGATAAAATGAAAAATACAAGTATTATAATAAATTGTTCGAACACAAATTTAAATGATGTTTTTTGGTGACTATTAAAGATAGATGCAATGATCGGTAGATTTTGGAGAAAGCTTGTATGTACCTCGTGTCCGCAAAAGGAATTGTTTTCCAATTATGAGGCATAAAATAGCTTCTATGTTTACATAGGAACAATAAAATATGCAGCAAAGTTGATTTTAACACCGTGAAGTTGAATCATAATGTTGTGACTAGACCATTATCTAAGGGTCAATTATGAATCAAAACCTTAAATCTTTTCACTTCGAATGTTTATGTAAAATGCACGTTCAAAAAAGAAGTTACAGACCTTAAATTTTGCAAAGCATTGGTTTTTATATAATAACAAAATTGGTGGACTATATGTATTGCGAAGTGTAACTTCAAATGGAGCAACTTGAGTTTTCCATAACCAGTGATGGGCATGATTATTTAGGAAAGAAAAAAAATGAGTTAGCTTCTTAACTGCAAATCAAGTTCCAGAAAAAATAAGGGTACATGTTGCAGGGAAAACTATTGGAGATAATCAAGCAGATTGATCTTAAGTTGCACAATTTATCATAGTGTTCAATCATATCATTGCAATGTTCAAAACAATGAGATACATTTTGAAAATAAAAAGATTCAACGGCATATATACGTTTGGTATCAATGTAACCACCTTAGTGTGCAAGAAATAAACTTCAAGGATCCCTTGCGTGCTAATTCAAGTGTCATAAAAGTTTTTGAATGGTGCTCAAATCTTTGAGGATTTGAGAGCTTGAGAAGATCAATTCGGAGAGGAAAATGAGAGAGGAGACCCAAGTTTAATCCCAAGTTCTCAAGTCAAAGAAGAGATTTGTTAGTATTTTGACTCAAATAATTTACTAAGATATGCAAAAGAAAAATTAAAACAAGTTTTTTGAGATAAATATAATTAATATTTTATTTGGAAAATAATTAGAATTGAAATGTTATTACATAATTTGTCATCTTCTTAAAACTCTAATAAAAAGAATCTAAATAAGATACATGCATTAAATTTTCAGGTGGATGTGTATAGAGCTGTAAACGAGCCGAGCTTAAGCGAGCCTAAAGTTTGTTCGAGTTCAGCTCATTTTAAAAAAAAAATTTCGAAATTAGCATGTGTTCCAAATGGCTCGTGAATATGTTGTTCGTGTTCAAATTTTATTTGTTCAAATTAAATCGTGTTTGGCTCTAATTTGATTTCAACTCGAGTTGCCTCAAGCTCGCACTAAATTTTATTTGTGATTATAAAATCTAATCAAATTAAAACAGTATAATAAATTAAATTATTATTAATAAACTCAGAAAATTAATTATTTCTTACAAGTATATTAACAATATATCAAATAATATTACGATACCTCCAAGTTCCACAAGCTTCTGAGCTTTGCTTTTGCTTTTTAAAGAGTATTTCTAAACTTCTATTATGTAAATTCCTAATGTGGGACAGTGCCTTGAACCATAAAAGGCAAGGCGTGGAAGTTTTTTTCTAGAGACATTTACATGCATACCAGCTAATCCTTACGTGTTTACATATCTAACACCTAAATGCTAAAGGCACGGGGCAAGGCATGGATTTAGGGAAGGGGCATCTACAAACATACCACCCAATTTTTATGTATTTACATATATAACACCTAGGGGCATTTACAAACATAGCACCCAATTTTTATTCATTTATTATATCTGACACCTAAATTCTGAAAAGAAGCAGGGCGCGATTTGGAAAATTCTAAGGGCAATCCATTCTTATGTATTTACATATCTAACACCTAAATGTCATTTTCTTATATTTATACAAAGTGAATTTTTATATCATATCAAAGATATTCTTATTTTAACTTTTACATATCATTTAAATAATTCGAGGCAAAATGAGTCAAACACGATCGAACAAAAGTTTGTTCCTGTTCAACTCGTTTATAAATTGAGCTACAAAATTTTCTTATGATCGGCTCGTTTGCTTAACGAACGAATCGAACACAAATTGTTCGCGAAAGATGAGCTTTTTTTACAGCCTAGAGGTGTATGTAATAACCAATGGAGGATTTAGTAAAGCACTAAGAGGAAATTTGGGTTGTGGACTATTTTCATTAAGTATAAAGAAAGAGTGGTTGAGAAGGAAAATATTAAAGAGGAGAAAAAATAAAAGAAGAAAAAAAAAATCTATGTGATTAAGTACTATCTTGACATGGAGAAAAAAAAATAATTATGTTAAAAATTTTGTGGAAACTCCATAGACATGCAAGGTATATTTTGAAAAATTTTTAATGTATAATTTCTAATATCAGTTAAATATTTTTTTATTTATTATCTCTCTTAAGATATATTCTCTTTTGTTATCCTCTCAATTTTTATTTACAGTTTTACCCCTTACAATTTTAAATCTGCAATGTTTTACTTGTAAGTCTCCAAGGTCATATGCTAGCACATTTTCTATCCCAATGCAATGGCTTATTCTTAAGCCTGTCAAACCTAAGCATGTGATTGTCCATGCATGGCAAACTTGCCATATCTCATGCCTTTATGTTCAATTTGATTGCCACCCACCTCCTAAGCATTCAACCTGAGCACATCCACTCTACCTTGCAAACCTGTCGTGTTCATCTTGTAGCACAACATGCCCTCCACATGACCTTGTTTGTGCCTCGAGCCCCAAATAGCTTCAACGTCCTTATTTTGAAACTCTGCATGTATCTACGACATTAATGCAGCATTAACACACCCATTCACCCACTTCCAAGTCATTACACTAACGTTGGCATGTGCATGCCCCACTCGCCTTTTCCTTATTGCAAATGTCATGCCAACTGCTCGTTTCAACATGCATTTCGTCATTTATTCAATAGCCTTACATGCATGGTCAGCATGTCCACTTCAACTTTATTATGGGGCCCATCACTAATTAACATATTCGCTCGCTCACACTCACAACCACTTGAGTCCCAAACAGAGTTACATCCATAACTTCACCCACATCTATTTGTAATCTATCCCTAAATGCATTCCACAATTATTTACCTATGCCCTTAACACTAAATTGCCTCCACCATAGTGCATAAACTTGCATATTTCACTCTTGCTTGTTATCCTATCAATTAAGCACCACAAACTAGACCTCGGCCTAAATTCAAAAGCCCTCTAAATCCTTGAACCACATTGTAAGTCAGCATTGTTTAATTATCCAACATTCAAGTTAAATTTGGGCTTGAGGTCAATTCAGTAAAATGTATTGAACTTTCAAGCTCGTAGAATTCAAGTTGGATGGTTGAAGTGGATGAATGCATCGGGCCTATTGTGTGATAGAAAAATATAGCTTAGACTTAAAAGGAAAATTTTATAAAATGGTTGTGAGAATTGCAATGTTTTATGGAGCAGAGTATTGGCCTGCAAAAGACAAAAAAAAAATAAGTAAAGTGTTGTTAAGATGAGAATGCTCGGCTAGATGAGCGGTTGTACACTTAGAGATAAAATGTGAAATGAATATATTCATGAAAAGGTTGGAGTAGCTCCAGTGGCAGCAGACAAGATTAGAGAGAGTCGCCTTAGATGATTTGGTCATATTAAACATAGACCATTTGAAGATCCTGTTAGGAGAGTAGATATTTTAGATTTGACTTATGCTAAGATAGATAGAGGTAGATCTAAAAAGACTTGGGTATGTTATATAAAAAGCGATCTTAATTTACTAGAATTAAATGAAAATATGACACTCAATAGAACACATTGGAGAAAAAGGATTCATGTAGTTGCCACACTTAGTGGGAAAGACTTCTTGTTATTGTATTAAACTTTCAAGCTTCCAAAAATATCCATCCCGAGTTTTGTTGTTGTTCATGAGGATTTAGGGCAAAATTATACAATTGTTATTGATGGTTATCGGTTTTTTTCTTCTTAATCGATTTAATCCGGACGGCTTTTCCCTTCTCTTTATCTCAGAAATGATTTATCATTAGTCTACCTTCTCATAATGAATTTTACCAAGATATTAGTATGGTTAGATAATTTAGTTTCTCTTCTGAAATTTCCTCAACATAAAATTTCCTCAACCATAGAAGAGCACGTGTATAACGATTAGGACTTATTTCAATTTATTATCTATTTTTTTGTTTTAATTGTAATTTCGAGCATTTAGTAGACTTTCCATATATATAAGAAGACATTTTGATCAAGGATTCCATTTAGTTAATGTTGAATAAAATTTTGAGATTTTCCAACTCATCACTGGAATTCATCAACTCTTACTCTTATCGTTGTCATCAATTTGTCTCCTCCCTCATCTCTTATCCCCATTATTACTACATGATTCATTATATTAAATCTTTAATTCCTTTAGGTTACTTTTCTTTGAATAGATCATAATTCATATGAAACATATATAATATCTATGTGGTATACTAGTTATCAAACAAAAAATACATGGAACTTTATAAATCTTCATTGTAAGTTTTACACTTAAAATAATTTATAATATATACATTAGAGAGCATAGAAATATTCTTTCATAACATTTAAACAAACTATATACTAATGTATTACATATATTCATGTGCATGGATTGCATGAAAATATTCTTTGGAAGCTTGCTATTAACTAAAATGATTATGAAGTTTCTATCCTACTTTTATTGAAGATGGATGGAATTCAAAAAAGTGATAAGCCCATGATCCATCAAAAAATACATAAATATTCAAGTCTAATAATCTAATCTTTGTCATCATTCATAATGATATAATATTCAGTGTTGTTTTAGGATATCAAATGTGCCTTAAGAAGTGGACACATAAGCCTAGATGTGATGATTTATGAATATTTCTACAGAGAATATAACAATTATGTGTGATGTATTAGAATAACAACTAACAATTTGTAAGATCAGAATTTTTCCAAAATGGAATGATTTGATGTGGTCTTTATGCTATTCCGGTAGTTATACTTAAGAAATTAATTTAATTTTTTGTAGTTGGAGTTGCAATTATTTTGACTTCTATGCCTTGAGATTCCTTGAGACTTCCATTATTTGTTTTTTTCTATTTTATGGCCATATCTTCATCTGTAACTCCTTTACTTTTACCAATGACAAATAAATGATGTATTTTTTTTATATATAATTGGACGTAAGCAAAGCATTTCTGCGAATTAACTTTTCTCAATAATAAGAATTTGTTCCTCAAAATACGTAAACAGGTATTTATTTTCTTTTTTAAATCAAACTATTCTAGTCATAATGCTCATAGATGGAAAAATAGAAGAATGTGGATATCTCCAGAGCAATTACGTTAGTTGATATTGGTAGTCCATGAGAGTAAATAGACTTTCTATATATTGAATTAGCTGTAAAAGCCATTAAGAGTTTCATGCCATATAGTTTCCTTCAGGCCACGTTTTATACCTGCTTACTTTCTTCCTATAACAAGCATAAATAACCTTATTACAACTAGTCATTAACACAAGGTGGAAGTTTTGTTCTTTTTTTGCCATTGAGCCTCCTTGTCCCCTAAGACTTCTAATTTATCTTCTCTGTTGCCCTTTCTCTTGAAAAAAGGAACTAATAGATTCACTCATAAATATTTAAGAAAATATCGAATTAAGATTGCATTGTTTTGAAGAAGCTGATTGATTTGACAACACTAGACCATGAAGGTCCTATTTTTATATAACTTGAATAAAAATTCCAAACTGAACTTACTCACCAAACGGGTCCTTAAACTCTAAATTTGATATCACATTTTTTTTTTTTATCGTTCTTACTACAAGCAAGAATTATCTCCAAGATGTTATCGACTCTCCATAGTTTCATATCATTTGGACTTATGAAGATCCCAACCAATATCCAACTTACCATATCACATATGGATGGAACAAAATTTGATTTCCAGCTTAATAAAAGTCACTAAATAGAAAAACTCTTTTCTAGCTAAGAAAGTTCCAGATAGTATAATTACTAACTATCCATTTAAAAATCAAGCAATCAAGATAGCTTGAAAGTAATTCGATACATTTTGATCATATTTTTTATCATAACCAATCAAAAAATCATAAACTGCGCTCAACTATAGCCATGAATCCACAGCTGTCTAACGCTTGACTAAGATCTTCACAGAACACTATATATAAACTCTGCATGTCAGTTCATCGTCATCAAGAAAGCAAGCATCAACAACCCAAGAAGTTCAAAAATCTTGATCCTCAACTAACTATAAAAAGCAATTTTTTTTTCTTGAGTAAGCTTACTCTGGAAAGTTGTCGAGAAGGATTTCCACGGAGTCATCAAGTGGCCGACCAAGTTTCTTCTCCTCCTCTTCCTCCGTTTCTTTCAACCACAAAATAGCATGGACCCTCTGCCTCATAATCCTGAAATCCTTCGCCAGCCTCTCGATATTATATACCTCCGGATTCTCCTTATGAAGCTTGTACATTTCATTCTTCTCCGAATCTTTCAAATACGATCCCCTCACCCCGGGTTCCCTCACTTGCTTCAGCAGTTGACAAGTCTCTATCATACGATCCTTCCAACCGTCCACGAAAGCCTTATCCTTCCTATTGTCCTTCTCCACCATCCTCAGAATCTCGTCCAAGTCGTCCATCCGCGCAGCTTCCTCCATCACCGTTGATTTCTTCGTCTGAGGCGGAGATTGCCCGGGGACGAGTTGACGTCCGACAGCTTCACCATCGAAATGATCCTTAGTCAGGCCAGTCGACCAGGAGGATGCCTCATCCCAGTCGAAGCTGGACGGAGGATCCGAACCACCTTCCGAAGGGGTCTGGCCGGAGGAATTCCAGGACTTGTCCCAGGAATCATCTTTTCTTCCTCCGGCGCCTGAACCTGAGGAAAAGATTCGGAAAGGTGTCGAAGAGGAAACCCAAGGAATCGGGGTGTGGAGGTTGCGCAAGGGACGGAAATGAAGGAGGCCTCGAATTGCTGGAAGCATTACGTATTGACGTAGAGGAAGACGATGGCGTGAACTGTGGAGTCAAGGTGTTCTGCAGCATTCGTCCACCATGTAAGCGGTGGTGGAGCTCGGCGGGCGTAAATTCGAGCAAAATAGGGTTCTAAGCTTAAGCGATCCCGGAGTTTATTCGCTTTGCCTATATGAATTTTATAATGTGTATTTAAAATAGAAGAAATACTTGTATTGTATTTGACTAGTTTATATTTCAAATATAAAAAAATTATTTATTATCAGCTTGTTTGTTTAAAGAGCTGAACATAAATTATTCACAAACTCTTTCTCTAATTAGACAGTCATTGAGTGTTCAAGATTTAGGCGAAATTTAAATCTTATTACTTATATTAAAATATCATTTAAACATAATTTAATATATTTTTATTTTATTTTTTTAATTTATAATTTTAATTGATTAAATATCTTTATAGCCTTATAGTCACTTAAATATTTAAAAAAAACACTCATTAATTTTATATATGTATAATTTATTATTTCAAACTAAAATGAACAAAATACGGGCGAACAAATCTTTCTTAATTTTCTGCTAGTTAAAATAACAAGTGAAAAAAAAAATTCAAGTGTTCAACTCGTTTGCTTTGTGAATGAATTGAACACAAGCTTCTTAATAAACCAAACATGACAGGCTTAGTTGCAAAAGAGGGAAAATTTTATGAAAAAAATACATGGGTTTCATAATTCATAAAGCATATTAAGCTCTCCCATTTGCACAGCAACACCTCTTTACTAAGAAGAAATATTACATCAGGACTCCGCACGTAGAGTCCAATGAAATCATGTCACACGTAGAGAAAAAAAAATTTGTCTGATAACACAGAGAAATATTCACTCTGTATTATTCAGGTGTTATTGTATGTTATTCAAGTGTTATTGATGTGTTATGGTGTTATTATAACACCAAAAATATTCTCATAACACAATAACACGAATAACATATAATAACACCTGAATAACACTGAGGGGATATTCTATTGTGTTACCGAGCCGATTTTTTTTCTCATGTGGAGCTATTTCATTGGACTCCGCACGTAACTCTACATGCGGAGTCCTGATGTAATATTTTTTCCTCTACGTGCGGAGTCCAGTGAAATCACGTCACACGTAAAGAAAAAAAATCAGTCTAATAACACAGAAAAATATTCTCCATGTGTTATTCAGGTGTTATTGTATGTTATTCAAGTGTTATTGATGTGCTATTGTGTTATAATAACACCAGAAATATTCCCAGAACATAATAACATAAATAAAATATAATAACATCTGAATAACACGGGGGAATATTCCACTGAGTTACCGGACCGATTTTTTTTTCTCACGTGGAATAATTTCATTGGACTCCGCACGTAAAAGAGTCCTGATGTAATATTTTTTCCTTTACTAATGGGTCTCTCACTCACCCCAACAGAACAGGTAATATCTCATAAAGAAAGCATAATCAATACAGGGTTCCCACAACTGTAATGGAAAAGCGCCTAAGGCACAAAATAGCTCTCAATCAGTCAGCACAATCTGTTTTATTCTTATCCTATCCATTTAAGAAATTTTTTGCTTTTCTTTCAACCAAAATACAAACACAGCCTATCTGATTCTGTAAAATGATCACATTCCTGTATCAAAGTAAAAAAAGAATCAGATATTCAGAATGTCAATCTCTCTCCTCTGCTATCAGATTCTTAATGAAGAAACCAGCCATCTTTACAGCCCATTTCACATCCATAAACACAAGAGCTCATCAACGGTCTTTCCCTCAAAAGCTCCTCCATTCTTCCTCCTTCCTTCCCATGCAATCTTGTGTTCCCGAAGCCAAGCCATCGAAGGCCCCGAAAGTAAGGACGAGAAAAAAACTCTATTGAATCAGCTGACAGTCTACTGCATTTATAAATATCAAGCCTTTTGATCAATCTTCTTTTGCCTTCAAAATCTGGCATCAAGCCAAGAGCTCTAATTGATCCATCACTTACAAAGAAGCAATGCCTAATGCAGAGACTACTGATTTCGCTGCACATCCTCACAATCAAAGCAATTGTTTCATCTGTTACCCCCGGCAAGTAACCCAAGTCCAACTTTGACAGAGTTCCAACGATCACACTATCCTTCTTAAAAAGCTTTCTGAAACCTCGGTCTCCAATCCTTCGGCAGCCGCGCAGACACAAAGTAGCGATTGGAGAACGGCCCAAACCAAGGGCCGATAAACTGCTATCGGTGATATCAGCTCCGCTCAGATCCAGCAAAGTAAGCTTATTGAGCATCGAAATTGAATTCAATCCATGATCAGCAATGCTTTTGCAACCCCCCAAGTCCAGCATTTCCAAGTTCTTGCATAATGATAACGATTCCGCAGCTTCGCTGGTTAGAAGATTGCAGGATATCAATACCACTTCAACAAGAGATGTTGATACAAAGGTAAGACCATGAAATGCTAAGTCTGACAACAAATAGCCGTTGATGACTTCAAATCTTTTCAGAGTCTTGAAGGACTGCAGAATGGATATATAACCAGCATCTGTTACTTTAGAAAATCCTTCCAGCCTAATGGATTCAAGCCTTGTGCATCCTTCAGCCAGAACTAGAATGCCAACATCAGTTATTCTCCCGAAGACATTCGGTCGGCTCCTTGACAGAGCAAGGCATGTCAGTCTTTTGCTCGAACTTAATAACTCGAGTCCCGCATTTGTTAGGTCATTGTGCGGAGCTGGTTTTGTCCATAGATTGTCTTCCAGACATAGGACGGTTAAATAATGCAAATAATTTGTAATTATTAGAATAAGTCGATCCGTAATGAGATCTAGAATAAGTGTGAGTGACTGCAGCATGAGACAAGAAGGCTGAACATCTATGGTAGAAGGAAGATTTTTATCTATACTAAGTTGATTGCTTAAAATAAGCTCTGCTGCTTGCCAATTCTTGATAGGTTGCAGCAGCAAAGTTTTGAGAGGCTTTGGAAGGACAAGCTGGATGTTATCAAATCCACCATGGAGATGAAATGGAGTATGAAACTTTATACTTAAAGACTGAACACAGTAAAAAAGAACATAAGAAAACAAATTAAAAACCACAATTTGATAGAAGCAATTTTAATGAATATTCTGTGGTTAAAAAATGTTGCGGATAATATCACCTCTAAGTGGAGGCATCTCTTGAACATCTTTTCTATGGATTTTTTGCATTTAGGAGTAAAATGAGGTCCATCTCCACAGACCAATTCCAAACTTAGTATTCTGAAATGAGGCAGACGATAACATATCTGAATAAATGCAAGGACATATATGAATGCATAATTTCATTAAGCTAAAAAATCTTCAAAATCCTTCTAATCCAAACCCCAACAGTTTTGGCTACAACATGGAGGATTTAGCAAACAAATCATACTATATTGATAGCATTATATAAAACACTATAAAATAAAGGTTGGTGACATAACAAAGCGATGCTTCAATGTATAGAATAGATGATAGATCAGAGCATCATATTTCTATTATCTAAGCAAAAAATGAGCATATGTTATATGGTTTTAGTAGTGTTAAATTGTTAATTATTTATGAATATTACCAGAAGATCAAATGATAACTATATTTGATAAATTTAAATGACTTGTGTCTATGTATCAAAAGGCTGGTTATGAAAGTTATGGTTAAGAGGTTTAAGATGCAAAAATGCTTCAAACTAAGGAGGGGGGGAGCGGGGAATATTATAAAACAACAATTAAGCCAACTATTCTATATGTATCCGAGTGTC
This sequence comes from Phalaenopsis equestris, assembly GCF_001263595.1. Taxonomy (NCBI): domain Eukaryota; kingdom Viridiplantae; phylum Streptophyta; class Magnoliopsida; order Asparagales; family Orchidaceae; genus Phalaenopsis; species Phalaenopsis equestris. The sequence continues at coordinate 3,960,619 of NW_018164444.1, forward strand.
GAAGATTTTATGCCACTGATAAGCCAAATTGTTACAAAAAAGAAACTGTCAAGATGGATATGCCAAAAAATTAGGATGCATTGACTGAAATTAAATTAGAGGGATAGTGAGAGTAATAACTGCTAAAGATAATATAGTGAAGCTAAAATCACGCGGGTTGGATATTATATAATAGAGAGTAGAAAATGCACTAGTAAATCTTATCATAATGGAAGGATTAGTAGGGGGAACGAGCTAACACAAATAGAAAATATACAAAAAATTTGCATAAAATTGAGCTAACACCTAATTTCACACTTAGTAGAAATGAATGGAGAACATGAATACATAAAACCAACCAAGCATAGTGAGGATAAAATTAATAATGATGATCATGCTAATTCTTACTTTTGAGGAAAGGGTAAAAATAAACCAATGACAACAACAAGCCTTTATCCCACTAAGAAGGGTCGGCCACATGAATCATTTTTCTTCATTGTGTTCTGTATGTGTCCTGTAGAGCATCATATTTTCATTTAATTCTAATAAATTAAGATCATTTTTTATAAAACAAGCCCAAGTCTTTTTAAGTCTACCTCTATGTTCCTTAATATTAGTTAAATATAAAACATCTACTATTCTAACTGGGCCATCAAATGGGCGACGTTTAATTTGACCAAATCATCTAAAGGCAACTCTCTCTAATCTTGTATGCCACTGAAGTTACTCCAACCCTTTCACACATATTCGTTTCGCATTTTGTTTCTAAGTGTAAAGCCGCTCATCCATCTAAGCATTCTCATCCCAACAACACTTTTAACTTAAGTTTATGCTTCGCTTTTACAGACCAATATTTTGTGTCATAAAGTATTGCAGGTCTCACTATCATCTTATAAAATTTTCCTTCATGTCTAAGCAGTACTTTTCCGGTACTTTTTTATCACACAATAGGCCTGATGCATCCCTCCACTTCAATCATCCCATTTAAATTCTACTAATAACATACCCATCTATATCACAACACTTTGAACAATAGACCCTTGATATCTAAAACATTCACTCCTTTTAATGATTTGATCACCCACTATTACAACCCCATCACTAAATCTACTACTAATAAAATTAAATTCCATATATTAAATTTTAAATCTACTCAAAAGAAAGCCTGTAGTCTCTAAAATTGACCTCCATAATTCAAATTTTCCTAACTCTCTAGTATTGTCCATAAGAAGGATATCATGAAAAAAAAACATACATTCACCTATAAATGTCTAGCAAGAACACCCATAACTAAAGCAAAAAAATATGGGCTCCAAGTCGATCCTTGATGTAATCTAACTGAAATTAAAAGAAAAACACTTGGTCAATAATCCCTATTTTTGAACAAAAATAACAACTCTAACATACATATTTTTAATGACTTGAATATAAGTAATATCAATACATTTCCTTTCTAGAACTCTCCATAGTACTTCTCTTGGAATCTTATCATAAGTTTTTTCTAAATCAAAGAAAGTCAAATGTAGATCCTCCTTACTCTCTCTATACACCTCCATCAAATCTTTCAATAAATGTATGCCTTTTATAGTAGACTTGACCGACATGAATCTAAACTAATTTTGAGAAATTTTTGCATTGTAATATAAGTTCAATTATTCTCTCTTTCATAACTTTAATGTATGACACATTAATTTTATTCCTCAATAATTTACACACACTTGTACAACACTTTATTCTTAAAAATAAGAATTAATAGACTATTTATCCACTTATCAGGCATCTTTTTAATTTCTGAAATAATATTAAAAAATTTAGTAAGCCAAACAATTACTATATCTCTTAAACATTTCAACACTTCTATTGAAATACCATCAAATCTTACTATTTTTACACACTTCATTTTCTTTAAAACTATATCAACTTTCATTTTACTAATGCAATGGTAAAATAAAAAACTTTATTATTGTTTACGATATTAAAATCACTAAAGTCGGTTGTATTTTCACAATCTTCATTGAAAAAATTATCAAAATCTCTCGCTCATCTATGTTGAATATCCTCATGTAAGAAAAAATATTTTGAATTTTTCATCCTTAATATATTTTACATAAACTAAAACTTTATTTTTCTTTATCCCTTTGTTTAACTAGTTTATACATGTATCTTTCTCCTCTTTATTATCTAATATGTTATAAAGAACACTTAAAACATAATTTTTAGCATCATAAATAATTCTCTTAGACTCCCTACGAGACAGCTATATTTGTTTCTAACTCTTAAAATTTTTATACCTAAACCAATTTTTAAAATAATTTTTTTATTATCTTTTCTCGCACATTATTATTATACCACTAATTTTTATTCATAGAGTTTTTTCTTTTGATTCTTCAAAGACACTCTTGCAATTTGTTTACTATTACTCGTTATTTTATCTCAAATAGTATTAGTTTCTTCAAGAACATCCCAAATATTACAATCTCAAAGTTTAATCATTAAAATAATTTTATTTACCTTTTAAATCTCCCAGTCTAATTTCATCATAATATTTCATTGTATTTTTAATTTTTCAACTCTTCATCTAAAAATGCATAACATCTAGCCTACCGCTCTCTTCTAGAGATTCTTTGAATTAATTCCATCAACCTTACTATTGGTGCATTTCACTCCCCATCGCAAAAGGTTCAAACTACAAAACCCAACTAAGTTATTAGTGAGGCAGCTTGGTGGAAACAAAGGGCTAAGGTCTGCGAAACAATGGGCTAAGGTCTGCTAGTTGCAATACGGAAACCACAACACCAATTTTTCCATTCGATGGCCTCTACTTGGAATAGGGATGCCCATGGAGGAGCCGTGAGCAAACAACGGAATATTATGGAAGTGTTCTTGCAAATTTTCAGGTCTAAATGCTAATGCAATGCACCTCTTTTCTCCAATTGGCCTATTTTAAAAAGCATTCCACTATTTGTGATAACCCATAACAACCAACTCGTTGAAACAATTGAGGAGGAAACTCGGGCTACGGTTTTTCAGATGGGACTGAATTGGGCTCCTGGCAGTGATGGTGTAACTGCCTCTTTCTATAAAAATTGTTGGAGTATTGTCGAAGAAGAAGTCATCAATACTGTGAACAGTTTTTTTTTTATTCTGGGTCGGAGCAATGGAAGGAGACACTTATCATATTGATACCAAAAATTAATAATACTACCAGTCTGACACACTTTCGGCCTATTAAACAAATTCAAAGCTTCTAAGGCCACTTCGGGCTTTATGGCACTCAAATTGATATGGAATAGGCCTATGACCGGATGAGTTGGGATTCCCTTCGTGAGGTGTAAGAGAATGGGATTTCATGATACTTTTACCGATCGGGTTCTACAAAGCACATGTAGGCCTCAATTTGATCCCCTTATCAATGGGCAGCGGTCACCTTGGAGAGTGTGGTTACCAACAAGGTTGCCTGCTATCGCCATATTAATTTATCGTATGTTCTGAACTTCTTTATCTAGCTCTGACCCAACAAGCAGAAAATATTGGGATTCAACTTTAGAAGATCGGACCCCCAACTTTCCCATCTCCTCTATGTTGATGATGTGCTCCTTTTTGTCGAAGCTTTGACTACGTCGGCTAAAGTTATTATGGAGAACACCTCAAATTATTGTGAGTGGACAGGACAACGAATTAACAAACACAAATCTATGATTTTGTTCAGTTTGGAAGAGAAGAAAGCTTGCTAAATTGCTGAATTTTCATAAAGTTGAGGAATTGCAATATCTAGGCACCCAGCTTTGCCTTCGAGAGGCCACTAAAGCTGATTACAGCAAGCTTCTTGTTAGTGCTGCCACTAAGCTTAATTCTGTTCGGTTCCTCTCACTTGCAGGACGAATTACACTTCTCAATTCGGCTTATCTTGCGCTTCCTATGTGCCTGCTTACACATACCGAAGTGCCAAAAAGTGTTTTGGCTGATCTGGAAAAGAATGCCAGCAATTTTTTTATGAGGGAAGGGTAATGGGAGAAAGGGGCTACACTATGTTGCGTGGCAGTGTCGGTCAACCTTTTTTTTCGATATATAGATTTATTTGAAAAATATGATATATGAAAATAATTTTTGGAAATTTAATTTAATATAATAAATATATAGTTTGAGTTTTAAAAGTAGTATGTTTTAGTTTTGTTAAAAAAAATGAGACCAAGTGGATCTCATTCGTCCAATAGTTTGCATAATCGTGTCTGATACCGCGAATACTACACCCCCCGAAAGATAAGTGTAGACCTCGGCGATAGACCCAATCCAGCAAACTAAGAGATTTGTGACATCCGTTTAGTCTGCGAACCTTTTATATATGACCGACAAATTCCCCTATTTAATACAAAGATTAAATAGGGTTTATTTTACCTGGGTTCCAAGTTCCCTATAAAGGCAAGCCCATATAGTTAATTATATCTCAAATGATTGAAGTCACTTGAGAAAACTCTCGATAATGATCAGTGGTTCTAGTCTTCAAGAATTCAAGGTTCAGATTTTCAAGGTAGGACGTAGAAGGGCAAATGGGAGTGGCTCAAACATGAACAGTTATTTCAGGAGTCCAAAGGAAAGAAAAGGTAGGGGATGTCACAGATTCTAAGGAGAACCCTCAGTGACTTCCCAAACTATCCTACTGTGTGGCTGCATTTTTAGAAAAGATGTTATTTGAATGTTTAATCCTGCCAATTTTATTATTTAGGACTTACATTTGCATAATACCCGATTATGCAAATAGCCCACAGAGAAAGGAGGGTTTACGTCGTACCACACAACAACCTCGGAACCTAAAGCGAGTTAGGACTTATGCTGCACAACATGGTTGTGCAGGGGCCTAAAAGAGGGTGAGGATTTACGTCGCTCTAGGCGAGCTACCTC
>NW_018164444.1:3966471-3967085 GCF_001263595.1 Phalaenopsis equestris
ATGCATTGGGTTTTATTGTAGGTTAAGTCATTGAGGGAATTTCACTGTTGATTTAATTAAGGAAGCATGGGTCACGTCCCGGTGTATCCTGGTGTATAGTGTCTTGATCAGTTTGTGAGTCAGGGTCAAGTGCCAAGTTTCATTGTGCATTTGAGAATTAGATGAATCAAGGTTGGTGCTTCCCGATCTTGAATAAGAGTTGTCAACTCGATACTCTATAGGAAGTAGTTCTTAACCTCAATCCGAGTGACTAACCGTGGACCTTTATAAATTTTCATAGGAAGATTTTTTCATGCAAAAGTTATTATTTAAGTCTTTTTTATGAAGAGTTCTTTTTAATCATGCAAAAGAAATTGTTGTTTTATTTTTATAAATATTTTGTAAAGTCGTACAGTCCACAGATTAGTCACTCTAATCGTGCTAGAACTACTGACAACCTAAGAGTGTCGGGGGCAACAATCCCACCAAGAGTCGGCGAATAGCATCCTCGATCCTTTCCTCTCTCTTGTAGAAGGTCTTCGAGGTAGGAGATGCTATTCTAATAATTCCATTTCGTATTCCTCGTTTAAGCACACATAAGCAATGTCGTCATCGCCCTCGCCACCTAGACCCTA
>NW_018164444.1:3969333-3992043 GCF_001263595.1 Phalaenopsis equestris
GTCTGTTTCGTCATCCGGGGTCGTCCGGACGAGTTCGCCGACGGGCGAGTCAATTCAAGTCAAAGTCGTGTGTGATGCAGTGAGTGTGTGAAGTGCGTCGTTAGCGAGTAATCGAGTCACAAAGGGTTCACCTAAGGCTGTTTGATCCTATAGGAACTCATTTTCGGGCCCTCTGCATGTTGATCCTTAGCCCTTGCAACTAGAAGTTGAGTGCTTGGAAACACTCATGCGAGTTCTTCACAAAAATGAGTCAAGAAGTGGCTTAAAGTTCTACGGGAGGTGGGTTCCATTGCTAGTCCGCTAGGATAGTCAACAAGGAACTCCTAAGGCTAGATTATGGGTTCTGAGAGTAAGAGACTAAGACCTCACTAAAATGAGGTCAACAGGCAAGTCCTACGTAAACCAACTAAAGCGGTTTGGGTTTCAATGCAGCCGTGGATTGGAAAGGACCCCTATGGGTTAGGCTGGCTAGGAATTTCCTAACCCAAACTAATTTGCTTATCCACCAACTTTTGGCCCATAATCACAGTAATGATCTTATGGATGAACTGAAAAAAGACTGATTCCACTGCCTCAAACATTCTGCGGGATGGTGCAAAATGCTTGAACAAGATTATCCGATGGGAAGTTTTGAATGGGGAGCGCATTAACACTCTGTCACAGAAATGGATTCTGGATAGACAATTGGATCAATGACCCACTTTTGTTAGCATAGAAATTGATAAGCAATCCAAGGTTTCAGATCTGATTACCCATAATACACGGAATATTGAGAAACTCCAGCAGCTTTTTGGGTTGGAGCTTTGCAAAATTATTCTCAACATCCCTTTGCTAAGGGACCAACTGAAAGACATTTCCGAATTGTGCAAGCAGCTCTCCGGTAATACTATTATAGTTAATGCATATCAGGTGGAATTCGGTCATCTTCGGGCTACACGTGTGGCTTGAGAGACTTAAACTTCGGCCCAGAGAGAATATTTTGGTGGTGACTCAGCCTTGACGCCATTCCTACTAATGATTGATTGGCCTTGCGTGGCCTATCCGAATAGCATCAATGCCCATGGGGATGTGAAGGTGTGGAAAACACTAACCATGTTATTATTAGCTGCTCGTTCTTAATGGCTGTGCTGGATAAACTTCGGGCTTGGGGTTTCAACATCTCCATTTATCATAGCTTTGAGAAAGTTATTGCCAACTTTCAAAGCATCACTAGCAGGCGTATTCCTTTGGCAAGGCTCTACTGTAATGTGGTTTACCTCTGTTGGCAGGTGACGAACACCAAAAAGCACGCTAAACCCCATGGCACTCCGACAGCGGTTGCTTCCAACCTTCTCTGAGTTCTATCCGACCCTCACTTTCCTTGTGTGGCTTATCCGAATTGCATCAGCGCCCATGGAGCTGTGAAGGTGTGGATAACACTAACCATGTTATTATTAACTGCTCATTCTTAATGGCTGTGCTGGATAAACTTCTGGCTTGGGGTTTCAACATCCCCATTTATCATAGCTTTGAGAAAGTTATTGCCAACTTTCAAAGCATCACTAGCAGGCGTGTTCCTTTGGCAAGGCTCTACTGTAATGCGGTTTACCTCTGTTGACAGGTGTGCCAACTTTCAAAGCATCACTAGCAGGCGTGTTCCAACACCTGTCAACAGAGGTAAACCGCATTACAGTAGAATTGCGAAAAAGCACGCTAAACCCCACGGGACTCCGACAACACTTGCTTCCAACCTTCTCTAAGTTCCATCCGACCCTCATTTTCCTTCACTACGTGAGCAATGGGTGTTAATCAGCCAGGGTGAATCAAATTAAATGTTGATGGAACCCTTCTTCCTTCTAACCTTGCTGCGGTTGGTATCATTATACGAGATGAGATGGGGCACCTTATTACTGTGGTGGGACACAAGTTCACACATTGCGACAACTCCTATGTGGAAATGAAGGGTATCTTATCCGGCCAGGGACTTCTTGAGGAATGGATGTTTGAAGGCAAGGGTTTTATCATTGAAGGATATAATTCAAAATTTATCAACCTTTTCAAAGATACTATACGATGAGCAAGAAGGCAAGGCAGCTCCAATTTCCCGATAATCCCAACATTGGTTTCTTGCTTCGATTTAAGCAAATTTTGTTCCTTCATATAGACAGGGATAGCAATATAGCAGCCCATACTTGAGCAAAAATAGCTTTAGATAGTGATTTTCTTTTACATCATGTATATCCTTTTGATGTTCTCTTTTGGCCTTACAGGAGAATAGCGCACACATTGTAAATGCCCATGTGGCATAGTTTTTTTAATTTCTTTTTGGGCCTTTTGGTGCCCATATTTTGTATCATTTTTTTATTATTTAATACAAAATGTACACCATTCCCAAAAAAAAAAACTAAGTTGTTAGTAATAATTATGGATCAATATTCAAAATCATAGAGCATAAATAGTTACAATGTCATTATAAAATCTACCCCTTGCATAATATTTTCATATCACATAAAATTTTAATTCATTTTTTCATTTTAGCCAAATTAATTTAGCTCTACAAAATTGTCCTTGTCTACATTCTTGTTCATTTGTGAATTTTAGCAAACTTGTAGCAATGCAAAAATTCTTTGATATATTTCCATCTTTTGTATCGAACTGATTTGTACCAATATGTCTACAACACATAAATAATGCTTTTATTTTTTTTTCGTCCAAAATGAATTCTTCAATTACCTTGCAAGCCATGACCCCTGAAGAGATGGGTTTTTATTGTACTAGTTAAGCTGGAGCATGCATCAAATCCAACAAGTGTACAGTTCTATAGGTTTCTTCAAAAAATTTGCCTACTTTTGGGCCATCAAAGGCATTCAACAAGCTAGGTCAACAACCGTAATAGTTAGGATAAGGCTATTGAAGATGAAAAAAAGAATGTAAAATTCCATCTAAATTCAGCTATATAATATATAAGTTAGATCTTAAGGCATGCATATCATTAGTTTCCCTTCAAAGGACTGAAAGTCCACAGGCATTTATTTTGAGCCTATTGCATTTCCAAAGGAATATAAAATCCCCAACCATAGAAGCAATCTGACAACCAAATTTCCTTTATTATTTTCCATATCTTTAATCAAAACTACAGCCTAATCAAGATTGCAAGCCAAAGAGAAAATTACATTAGATTCTCCATTTGCAAGCCTTTCCAAAGAAGAAAGTCATCCAAAATTACTGATTACGTAAAAGGGAGAATGCAATATCTGACTTAAACTGAGAATTCTAGATCTGGAGTAAAAAAAAGTTTTAAGTTTAAAACATCAATAAAGAAGATCTCAACTAAGATTTACCATAGTGCTTCCATACCTTAAATTCAAGCAGTATTGACCAATTTCACAAAATATGTAAGAGGAAATGTGATAGCATTTAAGTAACACAAGTTCCACTAGGTGTTCTTTTGTAAAAATGCTGACCGAAGAGTCATCCAACTGACGACAATCCAGAGTTAGGCTCCGGAGACCAAAACTATCACTCAAAATTCTATTTAAGATCTGCATCGTAGGAGTAAATCCCTGGAATATCCAGGCTAAAATCAGAATTGAAAAATAAGCAAGGTACAATAGGATGCTTTGGCATGAAACATACAATAGGATGCCTCAGCATGAAACATACTTCCATGATCATATAATTGATGAATTTTAAATAGTCTACATGACAAAAAAAGGATAGCATATCAATTGTGATACACTGAAATACATACTTTAAGTAGCAAGATACATGCTTGCTTTAGAAACTAAAAATTAAACAAAAGAACAATCGAACAAGATTGTAACCCAAATTTCTATAGTGTTTACTATTTCAACATCTCGCTAATGGATGAACAGGTTGTTTCAATAACCAGAACATCGCAGCGAACATCGCAGCGAAATCTCAAAACATCAATTCGGACCAAGGTAAATTTCAACGTGATTCCTATTAAAAAATAATCTTACGCCAATGATATAGGACAAAATCAGCAAACATGCCAATATGTCTTATTTGGATTTGGCATCCATTATAAGATTATTTCTGTAGTAAGAATGTAAACAAGTGTTTCTATATAGAGTATCCTCTCACACAAGACCTGAAAATTTTGAATGATTTTTGGTTTAAAATTTTATTTGTACTTAAATTACTTTCCATACAGTATCATGTTATTATTTTATCACATGTTAAGTCCTACATAAACAGAAGAATTGTCAGGATTTTGCAATATTTGAATAACAACACAAAACCTTTATCCTACTAAGTGGGGGGGGCACATGAATCTTTTTCTCCATTGTGTCCTATTTAGTGTCATATTTTCATTTAATTCTAATAAATTAAGAGCATTTTTTATACAATATGCCCAAGTCTTTCTAGGTTTACCTCTGCTTTTCTTAACATAAGTTGAATCTAAAACATTTACTCTCCTAATCGGATCAGATCATCAGATGGTCGATGTTTAATGTGACCAAACCATCTAAGACGACTCTCTCTAATTTTGTCCTTCACTGGAGCTACACCGACCCTATCACAGATATATTCATTTCATATTTTATCTCTAAGTGTAAAGTCACTCATCCACCTAATCATTCTCATCTCGGAAACAGTTAACTTAGTTTTATGCTTCTCTTTTAAAGGCCAACATTCAGCGCCATAGAGCATTGCAGGTCTCACTGTCATCCTATAAATTTTTTCTTTCAGTCTAAGTGGTACTTTCTTATCACACAATAGGCCCGAAACATTTCTCCACTTCAACCAACCAACATGAATTCTACTAATAACATCCCCATCTATATCACCATCACATTGAACAATAGACCCGAGATATCTAAAGCGTTCACACCTTTTAATAATTTGATCACCCATAGTTACATTTATGTCACTAGAGCTACTACTACTAAAATTACATTCCATGTATTCAGTTTTAGTTCTACTCAAACGAAGGTCTTTTGACTCCAATGTAGACCTTCATAATTCAAGTTTTTCATGAGTTTTCTCTTGTCTACTATCCACGAGAATGATATCATCGGCAAAAAGCATACACCAAGGTATACCAAGGTACATTACACCAAGGTACATCTTCTTGTAAATGTCCAATAAGACCATCCATAACTAAAACAAAAAGATATGGGCTTAAAGCCGATTCCTAATATAATCCAACAGAAATAGGAAAATATTGGCCAATCCTCCTTCTATTCGAACAAAAGTAACAACTCTAGTATACATATCTTTAACGACTTGAATATAAGCCATATCTCCAAAGGATATCTCTTGGAACCTTATCGTAAGCTTTTTCTAAATCAATAAAAATCATATGTAGATCTGTCTTAATATCTCTGAACTTCTTCATCAAACCTCTCAATAAATGTATAGCTTTCATGGTAGACATGCCCGTCATAAATCCAAACTGATTATAAGAAAACTTTGTAATATGTCTTAACCTATGTTAAATTACCCTCTCCCATAATTTTAAAGTATGACGTCAACTTAATTCCTCTATAATTTGCACACTCTTGTGCATTCCCTTTATTCTTAAAAATGATGACCAAAATACTCTTCCTCCACTCCTCAAGCTTCTTCTTAGTTTTTAAAAGAATATTTATTATGCTCAAATAATCATATTTTATTTGAGGTTATTATTTAATCTTTGAAAATTAATTTTTGTCTATATTAAAGTGAAGGTAGCACTCAAAAGAGCATGAGCATCCATGGTAATGATAACCATAACATGGATGTGTCGACTCTAATTAATTATGCTTATTTAGTCATATTTTTTTTATTAATTTGAAAGAGAGCAATAGTGTTTTCTGAAATTTTTGTTTTTTTTTAATTTTGTATCCAATCTTAACCTCAGCAAAACATGTGACAACTAAAAATGATTAATGAATGGTCATATAATAAATATTCCTTTCATAGTTAATAATATTTACTTTTCTTCTATCATTATAAATTTTCTTGAAGCTTAGGTATATGATATTATGCTTCATATTTTGATGTATTTAATAGAAATTGCTCAAAATTAAATATTTTAAACAAAAATTTTATAAAACAAAATAATATATTCATAATATATTATGTCATACTTTTTGTAGTAATGTCACCTTGTTGTGTCTTTTCCACATATGTGCTTCATAGGTTCCTCATATTTTTGCTTTTCACCAAATGTCATGAGTTTCTAACCCACATTAATGATTTAATTTGTCATCTATGCTAATGTTCAACTCTAAAGCCTCCAAATTATCGACAAAAAAATAAGTCATTAATAGCTCTGTTAAACACTCACGATGACTATCAACTAAGGGTGTCAAATTTTGACACAGCACGCCAACTCGACTCATTTGACACAACATGCCAACTCAACTCAAACCTGACTCGAAAATTTTGGATTCAGGTTGACTTGAATAATTTTCATGCTAGGTTCGGGTTAAAAAATTCTAACATGTTTAATTTTTCGGATCAGATTTGAGTTGACCCACCAACCATAAATTGACTTGAAATTGACTCACAAACCAAGAATTGGCCTAGATTGACTCCAAATTGACAAAAAATTATCCCAAAATAATTATTATTCCTTATGTTAAATGTGTCGGGTTCAGATTGACAAGATGAATGCAGGTCTGGTTCGGGTTGAACTTTTTGGCTTGTTTAATACTCGGGTCAGATTCGGGTTTAGTAATTTCAAGTCAGGTCAATTTTAAGTCAAACCCAAACCATACCCAAGAACTCGATTTGACACCTATAATCAACCCACTTCGTGAACAATTAAATAGACAGAGCATGTCCACTTCTAAGACTACCTAGAGGTGTACATGAGCATGTTCCAACCAAGATTTTGATAAGCAGGGCAAACATTAAACTAGAAGTTTAAGTTTCAACCATTCAACAACAGTTGAATCAGTAGTTGAAACAGATGATGTAAAAAAATATCAAAGTTATTGTTATATAATTTAAATAATAAAATAATGATAACACTCACGATGACTATCAACTAAGGGTGCCAAAGTTTGACACAACATGCCAACTCGACTCGAACCCGACTCGAAAATTTTGGATTCGGGTTGACTTGAATAATTTTCATGATAGGTTCGGGTTAAAAAACTCTAACATGTTTAATTTTTCGGGTCAGGTTTGAGTGGTCCCGCCAACCATAAATTGACTTGAAATTAACTCACAAACTAAAAATTGGCCCTAGATTGACTCGAAATTGACACAATATTGACCCAAAATAATTATTATTCCTTATGTTAAATGTGTCGAGTTCAGATTGACAGGTTGAATGCAGGTCGGGTTCGGGTTGAACTTTTTGGCTTGTTTAATACTCGGGTCAGATTCGAGTTTAGTAAATTCAGGTCGGGTCAATTTTAGGTCAAACCCAAACCATACCCACGAACTCGATTTGACACCTATTATCAACCCACTTCGTGAACAATTAAATAGACAGAGCATGTCCACTTCTAAGACTACCTAGAGATGTACATGAGCATGTTCCAACCAAGATTTTGATAAGTAGGGCAAACATTAAACTAGAAGTTTAAGTTTCAACCATTCAACAGCAGTTGAATCAATAGTTGAAACAGATGATGTAAAAAAATATTAAAGTTATTGTTATGTAATTTAAATAATATAATAATGATAACACTCACGATGACTATCAACTAAGGGTGTCAAAATTTGACACAACATGCCAACTCAACTCAAACCTGACTCGAAAATTTTGAATTCAGGTTGACTTGAATAATTTTCATGCTAGGTTCGGGTTAAAAAATTCTAACATGTTTAATTTTTCGGATCAGATTTGAGTTGACCCACCAACCATAAATTGACTTGAAATTGACTCACAAACCAAGAATTGGCCTAGATTGACTCCAAATTGACAAAAAATTATCCCAAAATAATTATTATTCCTTATGTTAAACGTGTCGGGTTCAGATTGACATGTTGAATGCAAGTCGAGTTCGGGTTGAACTTTTTGGCTTGTTTAATATTCGGGTCAATTTCGGGTTTAGTAATTTCAAGTCATGTCAATTTTAGGTCAAACCCAAACTATACCCAAGAACTCGATTTGACACCTATTATCACCCCACTTCGTGAACAATTAAAAACACAGAGCATGTCCACTTCTAAGACTACCTAGAGATGTAGATGAGCATGTTCCAACATAGATTTTGATAAGCAGGGCAGACATTAAACTAGAAGTTTAAGTTTCAACCATTCAACAGCAGTTGAATCAATAGTTAAAACAGATGATGTAAAAAAAATATCAAAGTTATTGTTATGTAATTTAAATAATATAATAATGATACAATAAAAATATTTTCACTAATTTAATATATAATATTTAAATTCACAATACTTCACACTTGAATTTTTTGAATAGTATTCTAAATTTAAAATTTTAAAAACTGCTCTTTTAATTATTTTATCTATTTTTAATCAAATTTTATTATTTCTAGCAATCCAATCCGAATCAAAAAGCAAAAAATTGATCAATATTAAAACAAGACGATTGATTAAAACTCGAATAAGTTCACCGATTTAACCACCAATTCTAATTGATTTTGTGCGAAAGTGATTTTTGAACTTAGTCGAACTGACAAAAAGACTCGTCCACGCTTGAATTGGTTGGTCCGGCCACTCCAATACAATTTTTAAAACCAAGGTCCCAACATCATTGCCCCATGAACAACTACTCATCAAGGCTGCCAGGAAAAGTATTTCACAACCCAAAGGAGCTATTGCAAAACATGATTATTTGATATGTCATTACTTGTCTTACTTAGACTTGACATAATGGCAATATCAGCCCCTACCATAATAGGATTATTTATATACAAAAATTTCATTTCATTAAAGACCTAACAATTATGAAACATCATTAGTTTAATATTTTGATCGTACTAATATTACTTTTCATGAGTTCGTTTTCTTTTGTTATTTCATGAAATATCCAATCCTCTTATAAGTAGACGAAGCATGTAAGAGTTCTATAATCTAATGAATATTAAAGAAAATTACAAAAAAGCTTGATTCTCTGTCACATTGCTTCTCTTTCTCGGTGGTTAAATTCACCCCATCCCTTTCGTTTCTTCCCTAATCAGAGCCATTCCACCTAAATGTTCACTGCTAGCAAAGCAGAGTACAAATTTTCACATTATTTCAAAAATAAAAAAACAAATACAAATCTTGAAGTCGCAGGTCAAATGAAGGAAACTTGCAGCGCCAAAAAGACAACAATCTAGCGAAGGACGAATTTTCACTTAATTGAAACGAATGCTGAAAATACGCCCATCTGAAGATTAATAAGTTGAACTTCCGAGAGAAATAACGATATTGCAAGAGGAAATTAGAAATTTTGGCCGATAGCTCTTGCTGAGAAAAAAAAAACCTAAAAGGTTAAAAAAGTTAAGATTTAATCATCCCTAACAAGTAACAACCGGAAGCTTTCACCAGATCTGTTACAGAAAAACAGAAGATAGGTAAAATCGCTTACAGAGAGGTCGAGATTAGGGATAGATGAAAGGACTTGAGAAACCGAAGAACGAAGAGCTCTACAAACAGGAGCTGTAGAACAGAGAGATTCCACGTCAAGCATCGAAAGAATATCGAGCAATAGAACCTGCGGCAGCCTCTCTGTTAGCTCGCCGCCACTGATTCGTTCCATGACCTTGTTCTCCACTGTCTCCTCAGTGAGCTATTCGAGTGCGGGATTGCGGACAGGCAGAGCGAAGGTATTTTAAGTGTGGTTGCCCGCCTATTTAAAGAGCTCTTGTAAGAATTGTAACGACGCTTTAAAACTTAATACTTTATTAATACATATTAAACTCCTGTATATACTGGTGATGGTCATTTTTTTGTGTGTATCTTAAGAAAAAATATTATATTCGGAGGAGAACGGACTTACCTGTGTGTCTAGACTCCAATTAAATATTATCACATGTATCTGAATGGTCATCAAAAAAATAATGAAAACGAGCTTATTGTGGTGTTATTGTAAAATAACTTTAATAATACCACAATAACACAGCAATATCACTGGTAAACTGCGCCAATAACCCCGTCCAGAGGACCACTCAAATAACAATGCAATTTCGTTTCAATAACCCCGCAAAAAAAGTCCAATAATACCTCAATAACGTCGTGATCAGCACCAATACACCGCCCGGATGATCATACAAATAACATCGCGTTTCCACTTTAATAACTCCAAAAGACAACTCCAATAATACCACAAAAATACTGCGGTGTTATTGAGGTGTCATTAGCGTATTTTGATCATTTTTTAGGTGTGTCCAATCAGATACACATAGCAAGATTTTATTAGAGTCCAAACGTAAAGTTATGTCTAGTCTTCGTATGTAATATTTTTTCGTGTCTTAAAGGCTGATTTTTATATATTTTGTCATGCGGTGTTTTTTTTTTCTTCGGAAGGTTTATGTACATTCCATTCTTGTATACATAATTTATTTTTTAAAAATAAAATTAATACGTGCTAGAAAATTAAAGGCAGTTGAGCAGATTGTCGTCTTACTATGGTACGAAAATTCAACACATACTCAGAAAAGAGAAAAACAACTTGTAATTACACCAAAAATTTTTATGTAGAAAACCCATAAAGGGAAAAAAACATGGAGTTTGTCCGAGCTAAAGAGTTTCACTACAAATCATGATTACAATTGCAATCACTTCTCCCACATGCAAGAAATGGTTAGATGATCTCATGAGTTATAAAGACGTGTGGATAAACTTTTTGCAAGGAATGCGCAGCAATCGATAGCAATTGATAGCAATCGATGAAGTTGGACGACAGTTTGTGGTTGCCAACGGCGGTCGACAGTTTGTGGTCAACGACAGTTTGTGGTTGTCAACGGCGGTCGATGAAGCTGGACGACAGTCGACGGTGATAAGTAGTCGGTGATGATCGACGATTAGGGGTGTAAACGAGCCGAACACCAGCGAGACCAAACTCAGCTCCTGTTCGGATGGTTAAAAATACAATTGTTTTTGTTCGACCAATTTATATTTTGAACAAAAAAAATGTGTTTGTGGTCGGCTCACTTGCTTAGCGAGCCGAACACAAGCTGTCAACAAATAAAAATAATTTTGACAACCCTCATCATGTTGTCGTAGGATATTAAGGGTTGGGGTGAGATTTCAATCTTACTATTTATATTAAAATATCATTTTACTATAATTTAATATATTTTATTCTATTTTTTAATTAATAATTTTAATTGATTATAAATATTTTTAGCTCATGTCTTTTAGCATATTTAATTTCTTTTACTTTTTACACTTATTTTTGAATGGAATTGCAATTTAAAGAAAAATATATCATTTTTTTTTTATTTTGTCGCCGGTATAACAAGTAGGACAATTGGAGAGAAATTGAATGTAAACGGAGTCAATTAGAGCAAATGGGCATGCCAGCAGACTGGTGCCTGGGTAATGGCTAGAAGATGCCTCCTAGCTCCTTGGCACCACAGACTCATGCCTAGGCATCGGTGTCCTCTCAGCAAATCGAGAAGACGGTGCTTAGACGCCGCAGACTGGGGTCTAGGAGCCAGAATTGTTCGAGGTGGTTTTAGCACGCCTCAGAGAGTTATTTGAAGAATCTCGACAATTGAGAAGACACTTTTTGGCATTTCAAAGTCTTGGAATTATCTAGGAACGCCAAGTGGTCATAGATAGGAGTGGGATTGGGGAGACACTTTTTAGTATTTCAAAGTTCTGGAATTCTCTGGGAACACCAAGAAGTCGTAGATAGAAGTAGGGATTGTAGATTTATACATTTTCTTGAGAGATTGGAGAGGAGATTTGAGGGAATTCTGAAAGAGAATTTTATCAGCATTGCGAGCAGTAGGAGGCTTTCTTAGAGGGATTTTCATCTATTTTTCATAGAGGAAAATCTAAATATTATGTTCTTTATTGTCTTGCACTTAATGTAAACACTATTTAGTAGATTTATTTGACTTAATGAAGTTGTCTGTTGTGTTAAATATGCTTTTTGAGTAGAAACTTTGCACTTTTCTCTCGTGATAATTAAGTAGAATATGTAAGAATTTGATTACTATAGAATTGATATTTTAGTTTTAATGTGATGGTTTTTACATCGTGCTTAATTTACTTGTCAATTTGATCAATTGATATGTTAAAATCTGTTGTGGATCTATAATGACTCGAGAGAGTTGTGACTTTAACAACTTGGAGAAACCACATTGCACTAGCGGATGAAGTAAAAGTAGTCCATAAAGTAATGCAAACAGATAGAGAAATAGATTTTGATGGGCTCAAATTGGAGTTTCTAGGGTGACGGGCAAAAACACTAACCAAGTTTGAACCAAACTTCTTTATGCACTCCACATAGTGTAAATAAAATGCTTGCTCCTATTTTTCACTACAAAAACAACAATTCTTAGTGATCGAACCTACAATCTACTTAGTCAATCATGAGAGAAAAGTCACTTTATCAATCTAAAATTTCACCAAACCAATTGGTCTATATACATTTAATTTAGACTTAGCATTGTAGCATATGAGTAGTTATTAGAAAATCATTATTTATCAACCTTCCATACTAAGACCTGAAAGTAGTAGACTAGGTCTACCTCACTTTCTTGTGGGATTGACATTCTAGACTAATTTAAGCCCTATATTATTAAAATGATATGTATACTTGCATGAGAAATCCCAGTGAGTAATATTACCTAATTTTACAAACTCAATTAATTTGCTAGGGAGCGGATCAAATCTCTAGTGTCATTACTAGGACTTACATAATTGTGACACTCGATTGGAGCAGATCAGTAGCCTTTATATATATATATATATATATATAAGAAGGACAAATGAGTCGAACACGTACGAACCAAACACAAACCGAAAACGAATTGAGACAAGCCAAAATGAGTCGAATAAGAACGAACAAATCTTTGTTTGTGTTCAACTCGTTTATATATCGAGCACAAAAAAAAATTGTCCGTGTTCGGCTCGTTAACTTAGTGAACAAATCGAACATGAATTTCATAACTAGTGAAACAAAAACTATTCATGAATAATGAGTTATTTTTACGGCCTTATCAACGATGACAAACGGTGGTAAAAAACGAAAGAAGTGCTCGACGATGGTCACCGATTGTCAACGACGGCCAGCGGTGGTCGATTGCGGTAGAAGTGCTCGACGACGTTCTGTGGTTGTCAACATTGATTGGCAGTGGTCGATGGTGGTTGATGGTGGCAACAGCAGTGATGGTATTCAACTCATTCTCAAAACTTCAAGCTCTCCACCGACTTCAAGTTCTCTTTTCCCTCACTTTGATTCGACAGCTCAGATAACTTCCCTCAATCAGATGACATTTGATGATCCTTTAAGTACCTAAATGACATGGAAATTAAGCGATCTTGAGCTAATTGGATTCATCTTATCGAGACGCTCGATTCAACTATAAGCTTGTTAAATTCAACATTCATTTGACCTTACAAATATGTCAACAAAATTTCAAAAGTTGTTTAATGACTTGATCTAAACTTGATTTGACTCGAACTAAACTGCTTTTTGTACCATTGGGTTTGTTTTTTCGAGTTGGTCAGTTTGACTGTAAGTTTGTTGAACTAATTTCTGGAAGACTTTCAATCAAAATTTGAACTTTTTTGTTCGAAAGATTGCTTCAAGATCCTTATTATGTCTCAAGAATTGTGTTGGATTTTGGAAATTCATTCATAGTGTATCATAAATAATGATATTTTTATATAATATTTGATTGGTATAACCATAAAAAACACAATAAGGTTGTTAAATATAAAATATATAAAAATTTAGTGACATGTATGTAATTAAACTTAATCAAAATAATTATTTACTACATTTTAAATACAATTACATAAATTTTAAAATTATTAAAGACTAATTTATTAATTTAATTTGAATTAAAAAAATTACGTTGAAGAATAAATTTTAAACTTGAATTAATTTACATATATAAACAATTATTACTGATTAAACTTTTAAATTTGAAATATTATAAATTGACAAGTTTTAAATTAAAATATACCATTGATATTTATTAAACTTTTTCCGTTTTTGAAAAGTAAATTTAACGTTTTGGCGGCCAGTCCGACGATTACCGTCCAACATGGCAAAGATGCAAAAGTTTTTTTTTTTTTTTTCATTTGCACTTTTTTTTTTCCCGAAGGTTTAGGCATCGAAATCCAGACTTCGCACACAAATGAAAAAAATATTATGTCTGGAGTACGCATCCAAGAACTCTAATAGTACAACACCATTTCTAAAATGGTGGGACAAAGTTTCGTGAATAAAATATATATATATATATATGAAAAAGTAATTTTTTCATGCAAATTGACCCGAAGACCGCCGGTTGTATAAAGAAAAAACCACCATAATGCCGAGAACAATACTGGTGATATTTTGATGGCATTATTGTGGTATTCTGGTGATATTCTGGTGGTATTCTTATATTTGGTGTTCATCTGATGACATTTTAGTAATATTATGGTGGATCATTGTGGTATTTTAGTGGTATTTTGGTGATATTCTAATGACATTCTGGTGATATTCTCGGGGTATTTTATTGGTATTTTGTTGGTATTATGGTGGTATTGTGGTGATATTATGATGTTATTCTTGTGATATTCATGTGGTATTTTTGTGTTATTTTTTTGGTATTCTAGTAGTATTCCGATGACATTCTGGTGGTATGCTCGTGGTATTTTAGTGGTATTCTGATGATATTATTGTGATATTATGATGGTAATCACGTGATATTTTAGTGATATTCTGGTGGTATTGTATTGATATTTTGGTGATATTATTATGATATTCTTATGATATTCTAGTGGTATTTTGTTGTATACTGGAATACCACCAGAAAATTATCAGAATACTATCATAATATTTCAGAATACCACTGAAATATCACTGTAATACTATCATAATATCACTAAAATATCATAAGAATATCATCAGATACCACAAGATTACTATCAAAACATCACAATAATATCACCGGAATATCACCACAATAACACTACCATAATATCACTAATCTCCCATGCACTTGTGCATTTCTTTTTCACCACAAGTGCCTGCACTCAACATTTTACGTTGAGATATAAGAAGATAGCTCTATTATCACATTTTGAAGTGTGTAAAAATGAAATTTTGCGTTGACATCAGAATCAAGTAAAAATTGCTTTAGTTGGATGGGGCCATTTACATTCCGTCTCTTCAGTAATATCTTCCTCATGTAACAATGGATCAAAGTCATCAACATTACAAAATTTATAAGAACAACTCAAAATCTAGAGGTATATATGTAATTAACCCAAAGATAGACAGAAACATGCCTCGCTATTAATGTTTGGCCAATAAATTGTACACAATAGTCTACTACACTACTTATTACACAATAGCTTAATTTCAAAAAACATAGAAGGAGAAATAAAGTATCAGCGAGCAATTTGTGATAGAAAACTTATGAAATTAAGATATGAGTTCTTTGATTCACTTATAATGAATTTGTCAGCATTCTATCTCTTTAGTAATAGCTTTGATAACTCGATTTTGGACTATATTTTTTGATTGGCTTGCTGAATTTGTAATTTATATTAAACCAGATTGTCCATGAGACATTGGCCCATCATAATCATAAATATAAAGGGCCATTTACATATGTACCACCCACTTCCTATATATTTATATATCTAAGGACTAAACTTTACCTTTTTTTTCTTTCATTTATACCGCCCGAATTTTCCATATCACGTAAAAATAAATGGCTATTCACATTTATACCACCCAAATCTTTCATCCCATAAAAAATTCGTATGTATTTGTGATTATCCTATTTCTGACAAAATTTATTATTTTGAAGATTTAAACTCACACCTCTCAATTCTTATGTATTTATATATGTAACATCAAAATTTTATTTTTTATATGCATACCATCTTATCAATGTATGAGGTGTAATTTACTTTTTAAAAGTTAATATGGTGATATTTCTTAATATTTGATATGCTATGAAAGGTTTGGTCACTGGGTTGATGGTCAAGCGGTTGCAGATGACGTCGATCGGTATCACGGGCATTTTGATAGCATATTAGGCAAAAACATCTCGGTGGCTTCGGAGGGTGTAGATCAGCACATCCTTGTGACCTCATCAAAAACTTTATGTTATTTATACTAGATGATCAATTTGATTAGACATAATCTTGATGTTATGCATATTGAGAATTTTATTTTTAATATCTTTAATATTGTGATGAAAATTAAGGGTAAAACAATAGATAATGTCAAAGCAGAAATGAACTTGAAAATCTATTGTAAGAGAAAAGAGTTAGAAATTGAAGGGTCAAATGCAGGTAAAGGAATGAAGCCTAAAGCTACATAGTGTCTCACATTGAATCAACAAATAAAAATATATGAATGGTTGTACTCTCTAATGACTCCTAGTGGCCATGAGTCAAACTTGAGCCGTTGCGTTGACTTGGGAACAAATAAGATATTTGATATGCTTGGTATTTAATATGAATAGGCATGACTGTCATTTTTTTTTGCAATGCTTGGTATCAACGTCATTAATTTCTTTGCCAAAATTGGTACTTAATCTATTGATGAAAATTAGTGCATTCTTCAAGGTGTTATGCACAAAGACTAAAAGTTGATTTGTTGATAAATTTAGATATGATTATTTCCTTGTTGTTATACAAGCTTGAGCTTATATTTCCTCTTGATTCTTTTTTGTTTTTATGTATCATATGTCTACACATCTATGCTATGAGACTATACTTGAAGGTTTAATGCAATGCAGATAGATGTCTTCCTGTGAGCGATGTACCTTTTTGTTACTTCTAAATTTCTTACATTTTATTTTACATTAATCTACTACGGTATTTATTAAAAAAAACTCCGTATTACAGATTTTTTAAGTAAACTAAAAAAATATTAGAAATGAAGCACATCTGAATGGCTTGATATGCGATGCATACTTGCTGCAGGAGACAATTATTTTCTATTCCTATTATTTTGAGCAAGAACAACAAACACTTCAGACTAATGGTGACATGCATTCACAGCTGAATATATATATATTTCAAATATCAGGTAAAATATCAGAGAGACATGGTACATGCTATATGAACAAAAAAGAACTTTGAGCAACTACATTATATGTTCTACTTAGCTACGATAAAATTTAACCATTTATACAATACGATTTCTAGTAATCAAAAGTTTTTAAAATTATTTCTTAGAATGTTATAAAAAGATTTCAATAAACAAATAATAATAATATAAGCGGGTTATTTACTGGCAATTTAAACATAGAGAATGACTCTGACATAAAAAAGAAAATTGAAGAAAAATTGTCTATATGGTTCAAATTATACTTACGTTGAAGTAACTTTTCAATTTAAAAGTATATAATATAATTATCATGTTTAAAGTAAATCTAATTATAGTTTGAAACTTTATATAGATTCATAATCCAAGCAATGGAGTTATGGATTAGGGCTTATTAGATCATTCCTGGCGGCCTAATCGTAGCGTAACTACATGACAAATATATAATATGAACAATTTTGAATTTCACATGAGTTTCTGGTGTGAAGGAAAGAAGACATATAATTGTGTTATTTGTGTTAGAGGAGACACCCAATCAAATATTGTTATAAGTTATTATTTCATACTTGAAGAAGTAGTTCAATTGCAATATCCAAACTATGTTGTGCGCAACATATATCTACAAAAAAATTGATCCATTTATTCTAGCACGTCAAGCAACTCAAATTTATTACCTTTGATACCTTGACAGAGGAAGAGATGAAATTGATTGGGTTGTCGTTATAAAGAATAAATTAAAAAAAAATATTGAGATGGAAAATATTATTGAACCCATGCACCAAGAGCAAAATATCTCAGAATTTCATATTCAGCTTGATTTTATTGAAGAAATGTTTGCTTTTTAGGATACGACGGGGGCTTATGAAGCGGTTACTCAAATTATGGAATTAATATTAAGTTTATCATTAACTAACTCCTCAAATGAAACTAGTTAAGAATGGTATGTATCTTTAAATATTTGTTTCTTTATGTTATGTGTCTTCATGCTTTTAATTTTTAGTGCTTTTACACGACTACAACATGTTTTCTTGTTTTGACCTGACAATTTCTTGCTTTTATTTTCTCTGTTGATATTATACTCTACAGCTTTACTATTTTTACTTTTCTTCCTGTTACAGATGGATTCAGGTGGCAGTGGTGGCTGAGATTAGCCCAGTCACCGACCTCACTTGATGGGCTCGAGCACATAAAAGAGAACAAATAAATTGGTATTCCATTCTGCCTCACATAACACCAGTGTTGTGTTGATTAGCAGCATTACCGCCACTGCAAGCCCCGCCACACCTTCTATCACTGCTCCATTCCATCCACTCACTCCTTCCCCCGCAGCCTCTTTCACACCTTTTTTATCTACCACTCAGCCACCACCTCCCACTTAGCCAACACCTTTTGCTCGACTACCACCCATCTCCGCCCTCCTCTGAGAAGCCAGACCCTACTCCAGTACCTTTAAGATAGATTACCTTTGGACGGGTAAACATTGAGCTAGAGGGAGACTCGTAAGTTGTTTTTTACATTATAATAAGTTTAATGATCTTTTTGATGTTTTGTTATACTAAAATTTCTATTTCAAATTATTTCTCTTTCGGTTGCTAGTGACACACATTATAGAGATCATCAGAAGTAGATAGAATATTTTGCGCCTCTCTCTCTATGGAAAGCATATCACGTTAATATCGAGGTACATTGTTTTGAGAGTTTGAGATATGATCATTTTATTTAAATTAAAATTATAATTTCAAGTTATTTTGTTATGCTAATAGATATTGCATAATGTTTAATATGCATAGGTCATTCTACTGGCTGTCATAATACACCAGCTAATCCACCATATTTTTTAGGTTTGGGATAAGCATCGGCTATGTGATATGTTAACCGCAACCCGGGGAGCGATCCATCTAGGTTGGGGAAATGGTTTGAGCTTAATTGACCAGAGCATCGGGCTCTCCTGATTATCAGAGGAAGATGAAAACCAGTAAGCATAACAAAATGATCGAGCGGGAAGGAACGTCACACTCCACATTGGAGGCTCAATCCCATACACAGATCACTACCAGAAGCTGATAAGATTTTCTAAATATTTGATAAGTCAATGATGCAATTTTATGGTAGTTAGTGTTTTTTCATGTCCACGGGCTCAGGAGCTTGGCTCGCCATTGTAGAGTTGTACGTTCGGACACATAGGCTCATAGGGATGCAACAATGGGTATTTGACCTCTCTCGATGTATCAATGTAAGAAAAAAAAATGATTTTATACTTTTTTACTCTATTAATGTAAATTTTGAATTAATTATTTGTTTTAATTATGTAGGAGTGCAAGCATATCTGAGACACACTGAGGAAGAGGGAGGCGAGATCCCGATAGCCACAATAGCAGTGATGGCCAGTCTGCCACTGTGAAGTCTGATTTTGAGATTTGTGGTAAGCAGCAGGGAAGAAGAATGAGAGAGTATATAGCCTGGGGACAAAGGGAATTACATTTGATGCCAATCTTTCTGGTGTTCCTCAGAGCAGATTGAGTCATTATTATCAAAGAATAAGGAGCAAGTCAAGCGTGCCACTGCGATGAGTGACAAGATTCGTCAGTTGCATGAGAGCAACTGGAGAGTCAAGGACGCTTTAGCACAAATGACGGAGCATAATGCAAATCGCCATGACAAGAGTCCATTAAGTTATGTGGTTGAGGATGAGGATGAGGATGAGGATGAGGAGGGAGAGTGTGCTAACGAGCCTGATAATGCCCCGTAAGGGACTATTTACTTTTTTTCTTATTGTGTATGTGACATTATTATTAATTTTTATAAGGATTTTGTGTAAGGATGTGTTTTAATTTTTGTTGAATTATATTTGTTTTCATTATCACTTTTTGTTTGTGGATAGATTTTATTTATTATGTGTAAATTGTAGAAATCTGATTGTTCCTATATATATATATATATATATATATAATATTTTTTATGGTAATACCTTTGATAATTTTTTTACTCAACTTGATACTTTCCGATGATAAATAATCTTTGACAGATATGGTCGACACAGATTTGTATCCACCAAAATTAGATGCAAATTTCGCAGTCGACATTTGTGTTAGCTCGTAGTGCTTCAAATCCGATTAACGTTGACATTGTCATATCCTAAAGCCAATGCCAATAATTAGGATTGGATTCTTTCGACGCTAATTGCATTTCTGACCCAGACTTTTTGCAAGGACCAAAGTTCCGATATGAATCCAACGTTAAAATTATGTTATGCAGGATTTTCTATCTTTTAGCATTGGCTTTTTTCAACACTAATATGCGAAAAAATTGTAGTGGTTTTGAATCATTCTGGAGGCTCGACCTCATATATTTATTGCGAGAATGCATTCCTGAGGCCGATCTCTCTCATGCTCTCCAGGGCAGTCGATGTCATTATTGTCAGAGCATGAGGAGCATGCCAGACGTGTCACTGCCATGAGTGACGAGATCTATCAGTTGTGTGAGAGCAACTGGAGTCGAGGACTCTTTAGCATGACCGACGGAGCGTAATGTAGATCACTATGACAAGCGTTCATTGAGTTCTGTGGTTGGGAGTCAGGATGAGGATGAGGATGAGGATGAGGATGAGGATGAGGGAGAGGAGGGAGAGTAGGCCGATAAGCATGTTGATGATGCCTCATAGATGTTTGTGTACTTTCCTTATTGTGCATATGGCATCATTAACAATTTGTATATGGATTATGTGTAAACATGTGAATTTTTACACATTTAACTTAGTGCTTGTTGAATTATATTTATTTTTATTGTCGTTATTTGTTTGTGGATAGATTTTGTGTTGTGTTGGTGGATATGTAAATATTTTTGAGTTAGGTATTTATTATGTACAATATATTTGTGCTTATATATATATAATATTTTTTATGGTAGTATCTTCGATAATTTTTTACTCAATTTGATACTTTCGGACACTAAATAATCTTCAACAGATATGGTCGACGCATAAGACGACACAAATTTGCATCCACTAAAATTCGATGCAAAGTTTGTAGTTGACATTTGCCTTAGCTCGGTGTGCTAAAAATTCAATTAACGTCGACATTATTTAACCCAAAAGCCAATGCAAATAAAAAAAGTTGGATACTTTCGACGCTAATTACATTTCTGACCCCGACTTTTTGCATTGACTAAAGTTCAGATGCTAATCAAACACTAAAATTATTTTGTGTCTGATTTTCTATCTTTTAGTGTCAGATTTTTCCGACACCATTATGCAAAAATTTTGTAGTGGATCTTGAATCATTCGGGAGGATTGACCGCAGAGATTTATTGCGAGAATGCATTCTCAGACTGATAGGCGCCTCAATATGCTTGAATCAATACTGGCTCAAAATTATCAAATTACTAGGAGTTATTTTGCCTCTCCAAAGCTGGAGGGACTCTTCTGTCGTTAAGTGTCAACCCTTCATCCCAAGGCTGTCATCATGGGTCAGCACACCTCGGATGATCTCCAACATCTAATCTTTCAACTCCTAGATTTATTGAGCCATGAATTCTCTAGTACACTCCATATTGTCCATGTCTTTATTATGTGATTCTTCTCATTGTGCAACTCCTCTTCTTGTTTATGCCATTTTTTTTCATGGTATTATCCACACTTATCACACATTTTAGAATATTAAATTCAAATTTGTTTGTGAATTACACAAAAGAAATATGGTGTAAATAAGGAAATAGAGAGAGAGAGAGAGAAAGAGAGTTGAACGACCAATAATCAATACTTCTCTATTCATGAAAGGTTTCTCCTATTTATAAAGGAGATGATATAATGATGGTTTTGGGTCCTATTTGGAAGGGGTCCATACTAAAATATTTCTATTCTTTTTACATATATAAGCTTGCCTCCCGACTATTTTCTAGCCTTATCGACTAAATCGACTAAGCTTATTTGACTTCAAGTCAATGAGATTAGCTCAATCAGCTGAGCCTTGTTAGTATGGGTCCATCGGCTGATCTAGCATGGCTATATATCAATCCTTGATCTCTGGTGATTAGCGTCTAAGGCGTCTATAGGATGGTTGGAGATACTGTGGAATTGGATATTTCATTGGATCGCCTCTAATGGAGGGTAGACTATCGTATTGAGTCGGCTTTCTTATAGTGGTTGACTTAGATGATCTTTTGTGCCATTTCTGGCAGAATGACATGCGATTGAATCATCCAGTTGTCTTTTTTTTAGTCTCATGACTAATTGGCTTTATCCTTTTTGATTTGTCTCTTATGTCTTATCTTGGTCGGTCAAGTAGGCCTCACAATCTCCTTTCAACCCTTCACCGTACTTTTCACTTCTGGACTGTTGGATCTCCCTAAACACATTTAATGTACCATATGCTTGTTTCCTGATCAAATCAATTTAAAATGAATAATCTTGATTGATTTAGCAATTGTTTTTTTATACAATAAAATGTCAATTGTGCCGGAGGGGATTCGAACCGTCAACCTGAGGGCTCTTATACCGTGGATGTCAACTAAAAACAGTGGTACGCGACACACGCACGCGCACACACACACACTGATATAGATATATATATTAATATATA
>NW_018164444.1:3992408-3994471 GCF_001263595.1 Phalaenopsis equestris
ATATATATATATATATCACTAAGATATTTTTTTATGAAAGCATTTATCTAAAGACACTTTTAAAAATATTGTTAAAATTGTATAAGAAATCCATGTCCAAAATGTTTAAAATCTTTACGACGCTAACAATTATAGCGTTTTAAAATCCAGTATAATGAAAATCACAAAAAATTTTAATGCAATAACCTATATAAAATGCTACAAAAACTTCTTATTTTAATTGTATGTTTGTTTGTGTGTGTGTGTCTGTGTACAATAGGTGCCACATACTCCGATTAGTTGATTGACATTCATGGTATAGACCCATTAGGTCGGAAGCTCGAATCCCTTCTTGTACAGTTAGCCTTAAGAAGGTGGTACTCAAATTGTTAAGCATGTTAAGGATGGCCAGAGGCTCCTATAATAACCACTAGCCATCCCTTCTAAAAATATCTACATATACAAACACACTATAACAAACCACAAAATTTAATTTTTGTTGCAAGATTAAATTGCATTATTTTATTTTATTTTTATTCAAAATATCTCTCTTTAAATTACTTTCTCTTCCACGCGCATCATAAAAAACACAACACATCTCATAATCTTATTAGAGAGAGACAATTAAAGAGTCAACCTGACATGCACAATCTGAAGCATAATAACCGAGAAGTCAAAGAAGGCATGTGAGTTCACATCAGGAGCAGTTCCTCCTCCTCCTCCTCTCACAAATTCTCAAATGGAATTACTAGGACGAGATAAAGGGGACAAACCCAGCCCCAAAGCTCTCCCAGTTGAGAAATCCAATGATTCATGCCGACGGAGACAGGCGACAGAAAACAAGGAAATGGGCTTCTCATGCATGTCCCTAATCCCAAATCTCAGACAACCAACAGGCACATCGACAACACCTGTTGCAGAAAACAAGAACACCCAACCCCCACACAGCAGGCACACGCCAAGCAGTATAATAAATGCCTCCAGTTAAAGTTATAATTTTTATCATCTCCAGATGAAAGCTTGCAAACATACCACATTATTCTTATATATTTTGGTGTTAAATATATAAATATATGAGAATGATGCGGTATGCATGTCATTTGTTTACTTTGTTATATGGGTGGTGGTAATGCATAACTAGTGGCCACCAAGTTTGATTAGGCAGAATATTAATGTCAATGAAGCACAAGAACATGCAGGAATTAATATAAAATTTTTCCTGCTGGTATAAAGAAAGTACAAATAATAAATTAGTTGGGTACTGTGGAATCAAATCATGGCGTAAAAAATGCAGAAAGTGAAAAGATTCATTAGAGATATGCACAGCTATATACTCTTTTTCACTCCTAAAAGAAAAATTGTAATATAGTTCATGACATCTTATGTTCTTAGATGTAAGAAAAGCATTAATGTGTAATAAGGTGATGGGATTAATACTATTTATTTGATGGGTTAGTTGTTATATGGGATTAATACTTTACCTTTTTTCAATATAAAGTAAATTCTTTTTATGTTCATGATATTAAACATAAATACTCCAAATGGTATGTTATCTACAAAATATAAATATTTTAAGTGCATTTTTCAAATATTCAAAACTATAAGTAACAAAATAGATTGAGGAGAAAAAGCTTAAGAGAGAGAGAGAGAGAGATTTATGAAAACTAGAGAGGGAGAGAACATCATGAAACTAAACACAGACATTTATGAATTTCATAAAAGAAAAAAAAATATTATAAGGTGGTTGAGAATATTGACGTTAGAGGGAGAAATGTTATATTTGAATGATCGGACATGCGGACGACAGCGTGGATTTGCTTGTACAATAACGTGCTGTGATCCACGCCATCCTCCAGACATTCGATCAACACACGTAATATTTTCTTCCAAATGAGTGCTTCATGCGTGCATTCAAATGCAAGATTAATATTTGTTTGGTTAAGCAAAATTAGAATCTTTTGATGGACAAACACAAAGTAGAGAGAAATGGTTACAAAAAAAAAAGCAACTCAAATAAAAATGTAAATGAACACACAGATACATGCATACATACATGCATACATACATACATACATACATAC
Source organism: Phalaenopsis equestris (assembly GCF_001263595.1). Taxonomy (NCBI): domain Eukaryota; kingdom Viridiplantae; phylum Streptophyta; class Magnoliopsida; order Asparagales; family Orchidaceae; genus Phalaenopsis; species Phalaenopsis equestris. Next base: position 3,994,469 of record NW_018164444.1, read on the forward strand.
ATA
>NW_018164444.1:3999314-4003901 GCF_001263595.1 Phalaenopsis equestris
ATATATATATATATATATTGTATCCAACAGCTTTAAAATCTATTTCATGAAATTGCTCAATTTGCTGATTCATCTGTTACTATTACTATGAATTAAATATTAATAGCCATCGTACGTTAGGAGGACTTTAGTGGATTAACAAGACAAATATTTTCTATAGACTTTCGTTCGTTTAGAAGTGCTATGAGGTTGGTCTTGTAATTTGTTGTTTTTGTATAGAACTGGTTTTGTAACGTTGTCACACAACATTTGCATACATATCACTTAATTCGTATATATCTTACACAAGCTTATATATTTGAATGCATAACACTCAAATATTTATATCCGGCCCAAGGATTAAAACTGTAGGAGCCTTGAGAGAGAGATAAAGAGAAAGAGAGAGAAAAAAAAATGAAAGAGGGCACACAAATTTGACTCATATGAGAGAAATGTGACATTTCTGGACTCAATGACTCATTTTATATCTTGTAAGTTACGAGTTACGAGTACAAGAGGAGAAATATCTCCTTACAAAGTAAGAGTCTAGAGAGAGAGTCAAAAAATCTCTTTTTACAGGCATTGAAACCCTATTTATATAAGACAGAGGGCTAAAGATGTAAAATTACATGTTTGCTCCTACCTTAATAGGCGCGTTACATAATATTATTGTCTTTTGGCATGTGTTTTCTTATTTATAACTAATTCTAACATCTTTTCGTGTGAACTAGACCTTTTTGTTGGGAGGTCCTCGATTGGATCGATCAACCAAGCTAGTGTCGGTCAACTATTTTGTCTGGATATCAGTCGGCCTTCATTATGGGAAGTTAGTTGGTTGTGAGAGTGGTAGCTGTTCGACCTTAGGGTGACTACTCGACTTGCTAGACTTGATGTTTTTAAGTGATATTTGAGGATTTTTCGGGGGAGTTGTTGAGAGAGTTTTACATTGGTACTTTTGAGATTGTTGGGGGTACTTGACTAATGTTTAGTTGTTGGAGGTAATTTGTTCTCAGACGTCCGAAATGGATCTTCATTCGGTTGCCTGGCTACTGATCGACTATAAGTTCTTTAGATAGTCTGGTCTGACTCCTAGCTTTTGATTTGGATCGTCAGATTGTCTAGTTTGTGCAGACCATTTTTGGGTTTACAACTACAACCGACTTAAAATACCTTAAGTGTCCTATGTAATTTTATGAGATACGCTAAAATCATTAAAAAAAAAATTCAACAACTTATTTTTTTTCTTATTTATTATCTTTTTTTTGTAAAGCTATTATTAAGGAAGAATTATATACATCCCACTTAAATCCAATGTAGTTACATTTTTAACACCTGAACTTCAATTTTTTCATACATAACACCTTAGCTAAGCATGAATGTGTGCACTTCGCTTTTTAGCAGTTCGAGTAGTGATATTCTTAATGTGATATGAAAAACGTGGGTGGTATAAATATAAAAAGCAAACCTTTGGTGTTAGATATGTAAATTCACAGGAATTTAGTGGAATGTATGTGAATGCCCCTATTATTAATTAGTAAAAAGAGTATTGCTATATTTGTTAGGTATGACTCCGAAAGTTGGAGTTTCTTGAAGGGAAGAGGTGTGTCTCTTGATGAAGAGGTTTGTCTCTTGGTGAAGAGTTGTGTCTCTTCATATTTTGTGGGTTGGGGGGAGCGACGGCGTGTTGGTAATTTATCTATGGGTTTTTTACATGTCTATATATATGTGTAACTCTTGGGTATGTAATTTAACTCCCCTTTGAATAGTGAAATTCGCCGCTCGCTCCCGAGGATGTAGGCATCTTTGCCGAACCTCGTTAAATTTTTGCGTTCTTCTTCTGAATTTATGTCAATTCCTGTGATTGTTTCGCCCTAAATTTCATAACAATATTCTCTAAGTAAATTCACATAAAAAGATTGATTGAGCTCTACTTTCTTTAGGTGAACCAATTAATAGGAAGTGGATCACCATCATAGTTTCGTTTGAGGAACTGATTTTTTATTACTTTTTAGAAATTTCTATGATGAGAAGCTGTATTTTTCAACTTGACCTGATAAAGTGCAGTGACAGTAAAAAAGTTGTTTGATTTTTTTTTGAAAAAATGATATATTTATAAACATTACCGTATCTTGTTAAGAAGTTTTTTTCTCCACCACAGCTTTACAATCACCTTTTTAAAAAGTTACAGTCATCCCAAACAGATAAAGTCGGTTGTAGCTGAAATGGGAAAAAGGTCTTAGATTGGGCTACGGTAAAGAGGATAGGTTCTTTTAACACTTGCAATGATTTAAACCACAAAAAGTTATTAGTATTACAACTGCTTAAATCTCTACTACTTACAATTGCTTAAATTAATGTTAACAGTCAAAATTCTTAGAATTCCAACATTTTTTTGGTAGAGTGAGTGTTCTAATCCGATACATTAAATTCTTCACTTTATTTCCGACAAATGTGCAATAAATTTTAGTACAAAATTGCAGCAACTTGAACCCATCAAATAACGATGCTTTACATCACTGCTAAAATTAAAATCAACAACAATCTTTCTAACTACACATATTATGAGCTACTTTTAAGTATAAATTTGGGTGCAAGGCTTGTGGAGGATTTAGTAGAGAGTTTTCTCTCAAATGAGGGGGCGTATTTTCTGTTCGGACACCTGACGTACCTCTACGTGCGGCGCATGTTATTTCTGAGTTATTTTCAGGTTATTTCTAGGTTATTTTCAATAATCCCGAAATAACCCAAAAATAAAGACCACGGGTTATTTCTGGGTTATTTCGGGATTATTGAAAATAACCTGAAGTTCGGACATAACCCAGAAATAACCTGAAAATAACTCAGGAATACCCTACGCCGCACGTAGAGTTACGTTAGAAGTTCGCACAGAAAAATTTTTTGCAAATTAGGAGACCCAAATTTAAAGCACACTGTACGCATATTTTTATTGATCCTTATAAAAAGCTCATGTGACTTCTTATATGACCAATGCTAAGAAAATACTACTTACTGCTCATATGTGATTAGCAAAATCTTTAAATGTAATTCACTTTTAAGGAGAGCAATTCTATTCTTACAATGATTGCCACTAAACATATCTGCCAAAATTTTCTGGACATTAATTGTCACAAACAACAGTTAAAAGCCATGCTCAAATTAATTTATAGTTTCATTACATACATACCTCTCAATTCTTATCTATTTACATATCCAACCTCTCCACTTCAGCTTTTACATATATATATGTCACCTCAACTATCCTTGAAAAAGATGAATTTTTCTTTTTAAAAGTCAAAAGACTGGTTTTTTTTTTAAAGTTATATGAAAAATTTAGGTGTTATAAATGTAAAATGCAAAGTTTAGCTGTTAAATTTGTAAATACATAAGAATTGGGCGGTATGCATGTAAATGCCCAAATTTATATTGTCTTCTCTTGTTTGTATGACTTTCTTATTGTGAAGTTAGGCATCTTGTTGGTCGCCTTATCATTCACAAGCTAAAGATAAGAAAGCCAAAGCATATTAATATCTTTTAATGCTCTTAAATTATTCAAACTTTTGCAGTTTTTACATATTAATTAATTAATTAATTAATTAATTTGGTTTTTAGTGAAGCATGAAATCCTTCCTCAAAATGTCATTTTTATTACCTTTTGGTCATATATTCTAAAAGCATAGGCTGGATTTTGACGTTTCTACCCTTTCACCAAGTCTATCTATATTAATTTTACTTTTTTTTTTCCAAGGCAAAAGAGTAATATTTTTATAATTAATATAAGAATTTAAGAATGAAATAAAAAATTAAAAATAAAAATAAAAAAACTCTACCATATAACTAGCTAAGTTTAGACTTGAGAAATATATCTTGCTAATATATTAATTATTTATCCAATATAATATATATATATATATAATAATCCAAATTTTAAATAAAGCTAAAAGACAAATTAATTACTTTTTAAATCTGTGTTCATCCTGACTAATTACATGCATAAATTTATTAATGCAGCTCAAACGCCGCCCATCTTTGTCTCTAATGATCTAAGGCTCCCTTGGCAAATTTTTATATTTACATGTATGATATTAAAATTTTTAACATCACATCAAAAATATCTCTATTAATTACTTTTAAAAGTGAAACATTTTTTTTTTTTTGCGAGGACTTGGCGATAATAAAAGGCTTGTTGGAAAAATTATTACATCAGGACTCCCCGCATGCAGGGCTGCTTGCGGAGTCCAATCTTGCTCAGACATGTGGAATTTTGGGTCTACTTACATAGAAAATGAAAAAAATAATGAAAACGTGTGATCCGGCCCAATTGATGTGTTATAGGAATATTCAATCGCATAAGAATATTCCCCTGTGTTATTCTGAATATTTTTTGAGTTATTAATGTGTTATTGGTATGTTATTGAAGGTTTATGAATATTTCACCCGTGTTATTCTGAATATTTTTCGCGCTATTCATGTTTTATTGGAGTGTTATTAAGGGTTTAGGAATATTCCCTCGCGCTATTCTGAATATTTTCCATATTATTGATGTGTAATTCATGTGTTATTGATATGTTATTTGGAATAACACAATGAAATATTCCTACAACACGTAGG
>NW_018164444.1:4004001-4004208 GCF_001263595.1 Phalaenopsis equestris
GAACCACTTCTTTATAACATCAGTGACTGGAAATCTATAAATTACAATACTACAGAAACATCACATACATGAACATTACATACATATGACACATGTGGCTGAAGATTCTTACCTGTTCACTCGTCAGTCAGCTGATAGGGATTTGAAAGCTATAAGGGGACCCCACGACGTACGACGATTGACTTGCTGCCGAGAGCGGTCTGCTTG
>NW_018164444.1:4004308-4004966 GCF_001263595.1 Phalaenopsis equestris
TAGCAATGTTTAGGGTGATATATGTAATTTCCCTTTTTTTTAATAATAATGAAATTTAGCATCATGCAAAAATCCAAAAATAATGTCCGATCTCTAGAAAATGAGTGGCAATCAACTATGAAGAACAAATGAGCAAATTACTTCTAAAAATTTTGGGTTTAAGTACGAATTTTAACCACTTTTACACCATACAAAGGGATAATTACATACTAAGCATTCGAAACATTCAAATTTACAAATCAGGCACCCAAGATGATTTTTTGAATAATCGAATTGATGCAATTATATGTGTTACAATCACACCATTGAGAATTTGATTAAAATAAAAAATATAGGTCATGATTTTATCATAAATTCTTATATTTGAGTGAGCATTTGAAAAAAAAGGTGAAAGAGAGTGTTTGATTTGAGACTAACAATGTTTCGGGTGCTCTCAATTTAATTCCCCCAAAAATATCTATGATTTTTCTTTTATCTTTTTTAATCAATGGATTTGAGGACAAATTTCTTCCTGCAAATTATTTTCTCAGAATAAACTTTTTTCCCACAAAAATATTTAATATCAGCTAACATATTAAAAATGTATTCAATAATGGTTGGCTTGAATTTTTTATGTCGAGTATCTGGCAGAATAATTATTGCATATATATATATATGT
>NW_018164444.1:4005029-4006181 GCF_001263595.1 Phalaenopsis equestris
TATATAAATATATATATATATATATATATATATGTCATTTGCGTCTTGCCCAAAGGGAGGAGCGTTGAACGAATTAGAAGCATAGAGAAAGAAAGAAGAGAGAGTAGAGAGAATAGAGCAATGTACATAGTAACATAAGTTCCTATGGAACAGATTAGTCTGATGCTCTCCCAACTAACATATCCATGCTCACCGAATTTTTTATGAAATTGAATCCCAAAATGTCATTTGGGTCTCGCTCAAGGGATGGAGTGTTGGACGGATGAGAGAAATAGAAAAAGAAAGTAGCGAGAACTTAGAGAGAAAAGAGCGGAAAGTAACAGAAGTTCCCTTTGAACAGATTCAGTCTGTTGCTCGTCCAACTGAGCTATCCACATTCACTGCACATTTTATGATGTTGAATCCCAAAATGTCCTTTGAGTTACGCCCAAGGGATAGAGTGTTAGATAGATGAGAGAAATATAGAAAGAGAGTAGAGAGTGCAGAGAGAATATAACACATAGTAACACAAGTTCCCTTAGAACATATTTAGTGACCTTTTCCGAAAGAATGGCCCCCTATTTATGATAAATATATTTTACAGCTGGATCATCAGTCACCTCAAGCAACACTAGACCCCGACTCACAAAACTTGCAACAATGCAGGCCCCCCAAACTTATATTTTTGAATTAGCTCCTCTTCTGCTCATACACAAGAAATGGAGCTAGTTGCCCGTACTTCTGTCAGCTCATTCTGAAGTGCTGTCACTTCAGCCATGAGGGACACCATATCTACATAAAGGACAACCAACTCTTCCTTTACGTTTGATATGGTAATTGGTCATTGAAGGCCTGCTACCGGACAAAGGAATCAACAATTTCATCCATGCGTCAAACCAATGACTCATGAGAGCACTGACGACCATTTGTTTCCCTCTTCTTGTTGGGTAATGTGGAGACTCGGTCCACCAAATTTAATTAGCTTCTTAATTAAGTATTTCACCTACCGCTCACCTACCACACCCACCTACCGCTCATCTACCACATCCCACCTATCACACTCATGATTTCTATAAATAGTCTCTTTTTTTAAAGGAAATACAAGCCAAGTAAGACCAAGCCAAGTCATTTTGAGAGCTAAGAGAAAGAGAGGAAGAGAGAGAGAGAGAGAGG
>NW_018164444.1:4006197-4015981 GCF_001263595.1 Phalaenopsis equestris
AAATAGAGATTTTCTTGTAAACGTCGAGGCGCTCGACGGTGTAATTCCTCAAAAAAATAAATCCTTTGCAGCTCCGTGGACGTAGGCAAATTTGCAGAACCACGTAAATCTTTGTGTCGCTTTGGTGTTTTTTTTGCGTGCAATTTTTCTCGTTCCATTTTTTGTTTTATTGCTGTCGTTTTTCACAACAACTGGTATCAGAGATTGGGTTTGAATCTAAGGAAGAACAATGGGCAAAGACAAAGTGATGACATCGAGGATCGAGAAGTTCAATGACACAGATTTTGCTTACTGGAGGATGCAGATGGAGGACTACCTCTATGGGAAGAAACATCATCTTCCGTTACTGAGAAAGCGACCATAAAAGATGGACTAGGCGGAATGGAATCTGTTTGATCGACAGGTTATGGGGGTTATACGATTAACCCTGTCGAGATCGGTTGCCCACAACGTCATCAAGAAGAGGACTACTGCAAATATCATGGAGACTTTATCAGGTATGTATGAAAAGCCATCGGCGAATAACAAAGTGCATCTGATGAAAAATTTATTCAACTTGAAGATGACAGAAGATGAGTCTGTTGTTCAACACCTAAATGATTTCAATACTATCACAAATCAATTGACATCTATTGAAATTGATTTTGATGATGAGATAAGTGCGCTGATATTGTTAGTTTCATTGTCAAATAGCTGAGAAGTTATGAAAATGACAGTTAGCAGTTCTGCAGGTAAATCTAAGTTGAAGTATGATGATATTCGTGATTTAATTTTGGCTGAGGAGATGCGCATAAAGGATTCTGGCGATGCCTCGTGTTTAAGTTCGACACTGATTGTTGATTCCAGAGGGAGATCACAAGACAAAAACTCAAACCATGGAAGATCAAAATCAAAGTCAGGTCAGTAGACAACCTGCTGGAATTGTGGCAAGGCTGGTCACATAAAAATGAACTGCAGGAATCCTAAGAAGAAGGAGAATGATGACACTAATGTTGTAATTGAAGAAATACATGATGCATTATTGCTGGTAGTTCACAGTTCTATTGATAACTGGATACTGGATTCAGGGGCTTCCTTCCATACATCTTCCTGTCGGGAGTTAATGCAAAATTATATTGCACGTAATTTTGGAAAGGTACATCTGACTGATGAAAAAGCTCTGAACGTGGTGGGGATGAGAGACGTTGATATTGTACTCCCTAATAAGAGCAAATGGACATTGCAAAAGGTCAGACACGTTCCTAAGTTGAAAAAAAACCTCATCTCTATTGGGCAGCTCCATGAGGGTGGTCATTCAGTGATGTTCTCAGATAGCACCTGAAAGGTTACCAAAGAAGCATTAGTAATGGCTCAGGGTAAAAAAACTGACACATTATATATGACTACAGATTTACTCGTGCATGGACACATGAGTCAGATGTGCATTATGGGAAACCAAAAGAAAGTTAATTTCCTGAAAAGTCGTAGAGCACTAAAGGCAGGAAAATCAGACTTTTTACATACAAATGGTGGAGAAACACAGAGTTATGAATAAATCTTGCAAAATAAGAATTCGAGCAAGTGGGAGCTGACCGAGAAGAAGGAGATGGATTCCCTGTCAGGGAATCTGACTTGGGAGCTGACAGAACTTCCACCAAGGAAGAAGACATTGCATAATAAGCGGGTGTACAGGGTGAAGATTGTGTTTAGTGGCAGTAAAAGGTACAAAGCTGGACTTGTTGTAAAGGGCTTTCAGCAGGGGCAAAATATTGTTCATGCAGTGGGAGTTATAAGCAGAAACAAGAGTAACCCAGGAAAGAGCTTGATGGTATGAGGCTAAATTGACGGTGATATGTCAACTGAGGGTGTTACTCTTGAGAAACTGAAGTTGTGCTCGACTTCAGTTGGTCTTCTGGTATGAAGAATAGGGCTTCGAGTTGCAGAGGTGGAGGATATCCTTTTTAAGGAAAAGGTCGGTACAGCTAGTAGATGATGCGACTAATAGGTGATGCATTCAGTGTCCCAGTCTCCAAGTGGGAGAATTGTTGGGTAATGTGGAGACCCAATCCATCGAATTTAATTAGCTTCTTAATTAAGTATCCCACCTACCGCTCACCTACCACATCCCACCTACCGCTCACCCACCTACCGCTCTCATGGTTTCTATAAATAGTCTCTTTTGGTTTAAAGGAAATGCAAGCCAAGCAAGACCAAACCAAGTCATCTTGAGAGCTAAGAGAAGGAGAGGAAGAGAGAGAGAGAGGAAGAGAGAGAATAAAATAGAGACTTTATTATAAACGTCGAGACGCTCGATGGTGTAATTCTTCGAAAAAATAAATTCTCTGCAGCTCCGTGGACGTAGGCAAATTTGCTGAACTATGTAAATTTGTGTGTCGCTTTGGTGATTTTTCTGCATGCAATTTTTCTCGTTCCATTTTTTGCTTTATTGTCGACGTTTTTCACAACACTTCTCACTAGCAAGAAGAGGCAGATGTCAAATGTCACTTCAATCTTCCAAGGACAAAGAGTATAGTTGGCGCCTCTGATGCAAGAAGTTGCCCGACCTCTATAGAAAGGGAACCGATGATTTGCACTGTTTCGTCAACAACATCAAATCAAGCGTCATTAAAATGGACGAGAAAACCAACAAGAAAGAATAAATTGATGATTTGCTCGGTTTTTTATTTTTGTGGTAATTTGGATCATTTAATCAACATTGCAAACTCAATTTTCATAGTTTAATGGCTTAGTAGAGCCTCTATATTACATTTTGAATAATTTTAATAGTTTAGGATAAGTATTTTTAATATTTTTTTGCTTTAATTTATGCTTTTTTAAGGAAGGGTGAATTATGATTTAGGATAATTCACTGTTCACAATCATGTGTAGAAGTCTATATCACGTTTAGGGGTGTTTGTACCTTAGAAATTTTTTGTGATTGTAATTTTGCATCACAAACTTTTTTAAAGTTTAAATGGATTTTTAGATGAAATTGAATTTTACTACAAAAAAATATGATTGAACTAAGTTATCTTTTAAAAATCATCTCATCAAATGTGAATCAAATTACAATAATAAATTGAAATCTTCAAGATTTAATGAAGACTATTCAAACATTGATTTTAATACCTATAGTTGAATTGAACATTTCTATGAGATGAACAAAAAAAAGTTATCTAATCCATTTTTAATAAGTCTAAATCAAGCATTTTAAATAAGAATTTTATTATATTAATAAAATATTAAATAATTCATTATTATAATCAAAATGAGCATTTTTATTTAGACAAATCAAATAGTCTTAGGATTGCTCAATTTTGAGATTGTTAAAGTGCTTAAATGCTAAAAGAATTATTTATGATTAAATGAATTAACAATTGTCCTCCAATGAAATATTTTTAAGGCTCTTGAGATTCAATATAACAATGGATCCATGAACATTGGTTAATATTTTTTTGCTAACGTTTTTCTCAGTAAGGCCTTTAATAGTGTTAATAAGCTATCCAATTTATCTAGACTTTCCTAAAAACATTTTGCTCTAGTATTTATTAAATAGATTTTTGTTTGTAACATAGATGTTCCTAATTTCTTTATTGTGTTTAAACAAAAAAATAAGGGACTTTGCAATTCATATATTTGATTGAAGCAATATTTCTCATTATATCCACTCATCTTTACTATTATAATGGAAAATTTCTACAATCTTCTGGAAGAAAAATATTGTTTTTTTCTCTAGAAACTACATTCATACTCTAAATAATTACACTTCAATTTCTCCTATCCTATTTGCATATCATTTTTAGCCATTCATAAGGTTGATTCTCTTATTGCATCTTCCCTTGAAAAGAATTTATACAACTTGGCACAAACAAATCAACTAAAAACTAAAGTGTGCTTCTTTAAATACTTAAGAATTTAGTGAAATACTTAGTAATAAATTTAATAATTTCCTTATTATTATCTAGGATGGCCTCTAAAAAACTAGATAGGTTTTAGCGATGATTATCGTTCATATTAAAGAATAATTCAAGGTGGAGGGCCTGATGGAAACATAAATTAATAACTATTTTTAGTAAATTAGTTCCTCTATTAGTAGCAATCTATCTGATCAATATTTGCTACTTTTAAATAAACTCAAATGAATAACCTGACAACTCCTTTTCAACGGTGATAAGTAAAAAAAAATAGTCATTTCAAATCCTAGAAAATGTGGATTTGCAATTTTATCCTCTATTTTCAATTTAACTGAATCTGCAAAATGAAAATGGCTTAAATGTCCCTCTTCTAACCAACTTTCTAGCTAGTTGGTTCCATGGTAAATATGTTCCTTTTTGATAAATTATTTCTACTAGATTTTCTCTTTAATGGAGGGAATTAAGAGTTTTGTTTGTATATATAAAAAAAAAAAGATTAAATATTTTATTGAAGATGACACATCAATCTATATTTTTGTTGTTAACACTTCACTTGCTAGTAAATCTCAACTTAAGATTTTGAGAATAACTTACTTTTACTCAATGCTCCACCTAATGCGAAGCATAATACTATCAGCATGACATGAATGGTCATTGGAACATATCTGCCCCCATTACTAGCTTTCAATGTGAATTATTATTCATAATTTTAAAATCATTCATGGGGTGGATAATGTTTGCCATAATGGGAATGTTGTTTTCTTTGGTTATCTCATCAAAATGATGCTTTTAAGCTCTATCCATTCGTAGATTAGCTTGTTTCTATTCAGAGATAGATAACTTTGGAGCTTTAAGTATGGATATTAATCAGGTTTACAAGCTTTTTGAAGAGTTATGTCCATCTCGTAAAATGTTTCTATTTCAACAAAATCCTGAACATGTGCTCTCCTAGCATGGGCCTCTGACATTAACATTAAAATATCTTTTAGTATTTTAATGATTGATTATATTTATCTTTAAGCTGTTTTATGTGGTGTGAATCAAACGAAAAGTATTTAATAAATATATTTCATCTTTACCTAGCATGATTTTGAGAATCAGAACTCAGTTTATAGCAAAGTTGCAAGGGTAGAAATTTAAAAATCATATACTCATAGAGGCTAAACCCCTGTTCCTTTAAAAGGAAAAAGGGACATGGTTGCAATTTATTTTTGTTTTGGACTGACGGCATTTTAGCATTGTTGTATTATTTTTTTATTTCTTTCCTAATGGTGCCACTGAATTGGTATACTTTTTGCTGTGATATTAGGTTGTCTTAATATTGCGATCGATGATTTCTGCCTAAAATCTAATCATTCTCAGTGATTCTGCAGCGAGCGGGAGTTGGACAATGATTACTTCCTTGATGCCTTCTTTGTTAGTTCAACCCTTAACAATTAGCACAATATACTGCTCAGTTGTGATCTTTAGAAGTTGTGAGTATTAATTCAGCTGGATGGAACTTGGATCAAATCTCTCTTATTGCCCGAGCCTATTCCCGGTCATTTGTTGTTATTCGTAAAGTATTTGTTTTTGGAGCAAATTAATCTGTGATTTTATTTTTCTTAAATCTCTTCTGACTTTATAATTGTTTAATATTTATGAATAGAATAAGGATATTGCCTTTGATATTAAACACATATACGAAAAGAAAAATATAGATGAAACGTAATAGAGAGACAGAGAGAGAGAGAATGAGGTTATTTTTGTCACCAATATTTAAGAAAATGCCCATTTTATAATTTAAACGTCAACAAAATAGCTTCCTGACAACATTTTAACGCAGTTATTGCCTTATTGGACAGCACATTAACCATGCGGTTGAGCTGTAAGGTTTGTCCATAAACTTTTTCTTAATTTCAAAGAAATTTGCCGCCGCCCCCAAACAAGTCCCAAGAAAAAAATCAAAAAAAAAAAAAAAAAAAAAAAAACCAAAGCCCGTTTTTATTATTCTATTACGGTTCATGAGAAAAATTTTGATTTCCATAGTCCATTATGAATTCGATGGGATTATTTTTATTTTTATTTTTTAAAAAAATTGAAAGTGGATCACACCGAACCCGAGATGAAGGGTAAAGATCGGACATCACATATATCTCTGCAGGTGGTGTCCGCACGGAATAATTTTTCCTTCATGAGGATGTGAAACACAATTATTGGTGATATTTACTTTTTCTTTTTTTTACTTTTTTTGGACGTTCATATAAAAAATACAACAAGATCTTACACAAGGACTGATTCGATTGTTCCAAGTATTTTTTTTAAGACGATGCAGAAAAGTTTCACAAATCCTAGAAAAAAAATAAAAACAGCATTTTTTTAGTATTTTTTCTTTTTAGGCGAATAAATAGGATCTTAAGGGAAACTAAGAATTATTTCCATTACACTTTTTTCTCACATGGGATATTGTGCATATTTGGACTTCCATATTGAGAACATCCATATAACATAAAGTCTAAATTAAATAAAAGTAAAGCGATACACTCTAATTTTTTGCCCAGTCCGTTTGAATCCAGATTCTAACTGGATCTGTACTTACCTAAATCAATCAGAGCACTTGATGGAGCCAAGACATTTTGTTTCACGCTATGACATAATATAAAAGATAAGAAATAAAAAAAGAAACGAAAACAAAAACCGGCATGACATGTAGCAAGTAACAGATCCCCCTAAATCCACCGCCGTGATCCAACTCTCGAATCTATTCCTTGCTCTTAAGAAACATCTGGCGCAGCTCAGCTGGATCTATCTCCCTGAGGCGGTTCGCTGGCCTGTAATAGCCCGTCACGGGATCGGGAACCCAAGCAGCATCCGAGCTCGCCGCTACTGATTTCTTAATTCCACTCATCAATACTGCCTTCTCCTCCATCAAACCCCTTCCGGATGACGCAGCCGCCCCCGCCGCCGACGATGAAAATTGCCTGCTGCTCAAAACAAGTCCATCGGAGAGAGCGGCAAAGAGGATCTTCCCGTTAGAGATAGCACGAGCCATCGGATCAAGAAAGATCAACAAGAGTTAGCTTCGGTCGGTAGCAACAAATATACAGAATGAGAAGAAAAGGAGGAGAGATTCGTCTCCTCTTCTCCTCTTCTTCTCCCAGTAGCAAAATAATATTAATTAATGCCTCACCTGAGCTTTCTGTGTGACCAAAGGCAGAGGGGTGGAGCTCCATTAAATAGACCAATATGGAAGAAGGAGAGTAGAAGGTGAACAGAAAATATCGTCGACGCGTCCAAACCTAACAAATTTCCTTGAAACAATGCTGTTACCGCTTGGCAAGCGGCAAGCGGTTTATTGACTAGTAAACCAATGAGTGTTGCCGTCCTGAGTGCGTAGTGGGCCCAGGTCTGTCAACGCACAGAGAAAATATCGGGCAGGCTGGACGGTTCGTAAAATCTCAGAGAAAATTTCTCATTCGAACTGGGCACCGAATTCTGCATCGACTTCAATAATATATTGTCATATATGTTAAATCAAACTCACTTAAAAAATTAAAGGGAAATAGCGGACATTATTGAAATAGAATTATGGATATTATTGAGAGAGTTATTGAAAAGTTTTTGATATTAAATTCAATAACGTCGTAATAACTCCTCAATAACGCTCTAATAACTCTTCAATAACCTCTGTGGTTCACTCCAATAACCCCTTGCAATAATCCCTGCAATAACCCTCAATAAACTTTGTGATTCTACTTTAATAACCCCTGCAATAACCCTCAATAATTTATTTGGTTTCACTTCAATACCCCCTACAATAATCTCTACGGTTCCATTTCAATAACTCTTTATATTAATCTCTGCAATAATCTCTTAATAATCTTTCAATAATCTATGTAATTTTACTTCAATAATCCTCCAATAATCTTTGTGATATAACAATTGTGATGGTATATTATTAAGGTCCCGAAGTAGAGCTACCTTTGGACTACCTATGAAAAATTTTCCCAAAATTTAGAAGACTCGGCTGCCCTTCACGAAGTCTGAACATTGCGTGTTGGTGCGCGCTCACGGGCAACCGTAGCGAAGGGTGACGCATGGGCATCTTCGGTTCACTGGCCAAACAGAGGCGATGTGGAGGATTTTCGCTCGCTAATTTCCTAGTCTGGACTAGCTGGCGCAGGATGAGGTTATTATGATTTTAATTTGGCCTTCGTTTATTGTAGGTGTTTTTCATGTTTTGAATATTGTTAATTCACTTACTGTTTGTTTGGTTAGCATATGGAACATGGCAATAGTAGATTTTGCGTTAATTAAGAAGATGTCTAAGAAATATTTAAATACATTTCACTTAATTTCTATGTCTTTACATTTCTAATGTGTAAACTTCTCTCTCTCTCTCTCTCTCTCTCTCTCTTATATATATATATATATATATATATCAAATAACTAAACTTCAATATACATATCTAATAACCTAACTTTGCTATTTTAGGGTCCATGTAACGAAGACAAGATGGCTTGCTTACTAATTTTCTTAATGATGTTCAAAAAATGGAACCATTCCTTAGTGGGTGCTATTGGTTGAAGATAATTTTATGATAAAATAATTTCCGAGAATATAAAAATGATCATAATTGGAGGACCATTGGTTTTCATTGGCCGTCTTCTTATTATCTGGCATTGATAACATGATTTTGGCTCTAATAAGGAGGATTTAAAACACATAAATGGATAATTACATAAGTGGAAAATCCTTATAACTTCGCATGCTATTTTTATCATTTTTGAAAAAAAAAATTACGATTGAAAAGTGTGTAAATGCTAATAATTTTGACGTATCAAATATCACAACATATTATAGAAAAGATTGAATACATAAGACACGAGTAATAATATAATTTGTGAGGGAAATAAATCAACACAATTAGACAAGCAAAATTTGTAAAATTAGACAAGCAAAATATGAAATCTCTAGAATAATATTTCAAGTATTTTTTTATTCTATAAAAAATTATCATATATAACACACGTGTCAAAATATATAAATATTTCACAAAATAAAATTTCACGCAAAAAATACATATTATTTGGTCGATAAGTCCAGCATGGTCTAATCTAAACGATGAAATTTATAAATCTCAGTAGATCAAAATTTGTACGAAATTTTGGCAATTAAAATACCAAAATGTTACGAAAAAAATGATATTGAAATCTGAAGTAGTTTAATGATAGACTACATGACAATTTTCCCAATTGGCCTGACGGACAAAATTAGCGAATAGAGAAATGAATTTTCTCTCTCTATGTTCCCTCCCCTTCTTCCTCTAGAAGTCACGGTTTGGAAAATCAAAAAATAAAACGATTGAGAAATCATTCCTGTAATGCTTTAAGATTTTTTTAAAACAAGATTTTTTTATTTGTTAAAGGACAAAATGATAATTATTGAAATTATATATATATAACTTTAAATTGAACACTTTATATATTGAAATATAAGACTCCAAAAATTATAGAATAATAGTTAATAAGTAATAAAAGCATATCTAGAATTCACTGTGATAAGTCGTTTGTAAAACAGACACTAGATGGTTCCCAAAAACCCACTTGTATAAGAATGTGCCAAATCCTTAAGGAAGACAAGTCAAACAAAAAACATTTTATTTTCTATCAATGAAGCTCATAAAAATAGGAAAAAATATGCTTAAAATAGAATCAAGTGTGCTTTACAACTTTGTGAAGAAATTTATAAATAAGCATGAAACAAAACTACTAAAATCGATGAATAAAATCTCCATTTAATGGTGTTAATAAGCTTTGCATTGAATATAGACTTTCCCAAAAAGGTTTTGTTTTAGTATTTATTAAATAAATTTATGTTTGTAACATAGATGTTCCTAATTTCTTTATTG
>NW_018164444.1:4016081-4019567 GCF_001263595.1 Phalaenopsis equestris
GGGTAGCTTATGTAGATATTCTTTCATAGACATTCAGTCCAAATAGTCTCAATATATTCTTGGTTAGACGTACACACTTGACCTATCACACGAGGTTTATCTTACATAAACTCTCCATGATTTTATTTAAACAATTTTGTCTGCCTAGTTTTCGTCTTATTTTCTCATTTTTCGATCTCTCCTCTTCTCTGAATTAATCTGACAATTCAAGTAAGAGGGCTATTTGGGAAATGAAATCCTAAGACGATGATCAGACAGACTAGAGAGTCTGAATTTAAAAAGAATAAAAATAATTGCCTATAAATACAGGTGAAAATCCTTACTTAAGGCGCCACCTAAAACCATCATCGCAATCTTTCGCCAAGATTGCAAACAGGCACAATACAGTATTGAATGTAATTTTATATTTCTTTTATTTTATATACAAAAGGAAGGGAAAAGGGACTCTCTAGGGATCTTTGCTTTTCAAAACCTCAAAAAGGGACTCTCTCTCTCTCTCTCCTCTCTCTCTCTCTCACTGTGTCTAAGCTAATTCTTGGCCGCCCGGGACTTGAAAGCAAATAGAGAATGAGAAGCACAAGCTATAGTAACACATCCATCATCTTCTTCCACATATCTTCCTCTTAAAAATAGGATCTTTACTGGTTGTACAAACTCACGAACAATACAAGACCCTATATTCTAAAAGGATTCAAAAATAAGAATAAAACTAATTTCAAAATGGCTGGTTAAATTAAATTTCAATATAAATATTGAGAGATAAAATGGAACAGTAGCTTATGAGCAAGAAGAGCTCATAATTAAGGGAGCTAGGAGCTTAATTCAAAAAGCAAAATTCAGGAGTTTCATCCGTTAGAGGAAGGTTTCACTTTCTCTTGCACAGGATGTTTCCCATGCTTTCAATACTGAAATTAAAGCTTTACCATTTTGTAGGGAACATTTTTTTTCTTATAAATTTATTATGTATTGTTTCTTATAATCATATTAAAATCTTATGGTTTTACTTGCACATAAATTTGTTCACATTTTGAATCTCAACATGTGTAATGCTATGTGCTTAAAGTTCATGAAAATAAATCTACATGCATTTATTTCCTGTGGCTTTATATGCTCAATTAATGTAATTCATAAAACATTGTGATATTTGCATGGAAAAGAATGTTTATATGAGGGTAAACAATTCATTTACTTCATATTAAAAAGCTAGCCCCTAAATAATATCTCATTGATGTAACATCATTTAGGCTAAAATATTCACTTTAAAAAAATTAAGTATACATAGAGTGATATGTAACAATGTAAATTATAATAAAAGTCAAGTTGATTTTGTTTTACCGGCGCTTAAGCGTCGGATCTGGAGCTTAGGCGTCAAAACACTTTTTTTGCATCATTTTCACTTTTTTGCTCCAAATTTGATCCTTTTTCACTCATTTTAGCATTTTTCATCTTTTTACTTGTAACTTAAAGAAATACATACAAATGTCTTCCATTAAAGTGCAATATCTCAAAAAATAGGTATAAAAATGTGTCTAAAAACACTATATATTTTAGATATCTCAATTCTCATAAAAGAAATTATTTGTTAAGCTAAGTACATGTGTCTAAAACCACTATATATTTTAGGTGTATCAATTTTCATAAAAGAAATTATTTGTTAAGCTAAGTACATTTGAACTTGGTGAATGACTTTAAAAGTCATGTGTCGTGATTCATGGTGAGTTCACATGATCTTCTAGCATGCAGCCCAAATTGCATATTTAGTGTATATCATCCATTAAATTGTTTAATACCATGATATGAAGAATTAGCTTCGGATTCCATTTCATCATGCAGAGGTTAAAATGTATATATAGATATAATATGAAATTTATCATTATGATTATAGATCTATCATAGTAATTACAAATCTATCAATAAGATCAAGTTCTTACGTACTTGAGCCTATAGTTTTCTTGGGGACCCAATTATTCTTGCATGCTTTTACATTTATACTAAGTTGTTTTAGACATTTTGCATTTTTCTCTTCTTCACCACTAAATATATTATTCGTAGAGCTGTAATTGAGTTGAGTATGTCTTGAATTTGACATGATTTGGCTATTATAAGTTACCCATGTTCAGCTCCTATATTGGACTTGACTTGGTTATATTATAAGTTGCTCATATTCAGCTCAAGCTCAAATAGAGTTTTATATATATATTCATGTTTGACTTGATTAAAGCTTTTAAAATTTGTAATTTACATATTCTTGATTTATTTATATTAATTGAACGAGTGCTTCAATAAATTAATAAATGTGCTAAAATTTGAATAAATTGTTGGTTTTCTATAAAGTAATTAACAAATGACTCTACAAATTTAATAAATAAGAAACTTATTAAATATTGAATTAATATCTAACAAGTTTAAATCAATTAAATTAAATAATAATTTACAAGTAAGCTTTCTTGCAATCAAATATTATAAATAAGTATTAATAAGCTATTTTAGTGAAAAAAAAGAAGAAAAGGAATTGTATTAAATTAAAATGCATATTGGCATTAAAATATAATATATTATTATTAAATATAAAATTAAATAAATTCTAATTAATTAATATTTATTTAAAATAATCATATATATAATAGAAGCCATCATTGAAATTGTTATAGAGCAATTAATAGCACCTTGTTGAATAAAAATGAGTTTATTTATGAACATAAATAAATAATTTTGATCGTATTTAAATTTAATTCATTTGACTTTACGCTTTTAAAAAATATTCAAATTTATTTATTAATTAATTTGACCGTCTTGAACGAGTATTAATAATGTTTAGTTCGAAATCTTCATCGGGTGAGGTGGCTCACTTGCAACCCTAGTTATTGGGCTATTTAATGGTCGGTCTTTTTTATATATTATTTGGATCTTCGGGCTGATCTAACCTGAATGATGATCATTTGCTTCAAGCTTTACTCAATAGGTTGGACTTAGCTCCTTGTTTTCTTTCTCCACCCAATCTCACCTCCCATTTGGGTCATGTTGAAAACGTGGTCATATCTAAAGGTTTAAAGTGGCATATTTTGATAAATTATTTAGTTAAAGTTTCAAAACATTTTATTGGATGGTCCGTCTTAAATTATTTAATCACATATTATTCTTTTAATATTTAAATGCTCTTGGACCACATAATTAAATCAACATAGGCTCGCCGAATTCCTCTTGTCAAAGCATTTGATTAGACAAAAAAGAACGTATTTTTAACCATCGTTAAAAACTTTAATTGATATGATGTTGATGAATTATATCTAGATTTATGATTTATTAGACTCGTGTTAGACATTTTATCCTACAAGTTTTGTTGAGATCGGTTGGACCAATGTTTCAAACTTTATTTCAAATATTTTCAAATCAAGAGTTATATCTAGATTCACGATTTAGGTAATGATATTTTATTTCTTTATTTTATTTAGAAATTTGCATGCATATATATATAGGATATATATA
>NW_018164444.1:4021637-4024282 GCF_001263595.1 Phalaenopsis equestris
AACAAATTAAAATAAGCACTTTCGAAATCCTTACGAAAAGAACAGGTCAGAAATTCTTCATCCGCATAACCAAACAACTTTTAAAATAAATACTTTACAAATTCAAGAAATAACAAGGCAGAAATAAACACCCACAACCATAAACACTCACAACCAACATAATATCCACAACGTTGCAACTTAGGAATAAAAAAAAATACAAATACACGAGAGATTTATGTGGTTCGGTCAGAGACCTACATCCACAGAAGGAAACCCACGGAAATTTTATTAATCAAATCGGAAATATTACATGTTTGTGCTACTGAAAAATAGATATAGCACTATAATTCTCTCAAAGGCTAACCAAACTACTCCCAAACAAATATATACGAAGCCAAGAGGCATAAGAACATTGTAGATGAAATCCTAAAAGTTGTTCCTTAAAAGCAATATTCATCAAATTGATAAAACAACATGATCAACAATCAGCAAATCTAAAAAATCTGCAGAAGTAGCAAATCCCAAAAATCTGCACAAGTAGCAAATCCCAATATATAAAGCAACATGATAACTTGATTTCATAAATCCCAAAAATCTGCCTGAGCAATATATAGCAAATCCCAAAAATGAATCCTGAGCAATACATAGCCACATCCAATACATTGCAAAACCCAAAAGCAAGAGACAACTTCCCCATCAAGGCATACCGTTCAATAATAGCAAGAGAAATAATGAGAATCTATTTATAGAGTGTGAATGCTGAGTAGATAGAGCAAACCAGTTGTTCATATGATTTTACACCAATACCAACAACATATAGCTACATTTCAGTTTCAAGGGACAAAAACTATGGAGCAAGCAGCATAAGAATATTGTAAAGGAAATCACAACAGTTGTGACAAAAACTATGGAGCAAGAGGCATAAGATACCTCAAAAGAGCCTTCTGCTCTAACAATTAACAATATTGTTTTCCTATGTGATCACAAGCTCAAGAAAGCATGAATTCTGCTCTGCTTATCTCTTTGAACGCTGATAAAGTTGTGCATAATGATCCTCTCAATTTTAGTTATTTGCCCTCTTTATGTATGTAAAATGTTTCTTTCCTCTCTCTAAACAGTCATTCATAGTTATTTGCCCTCAAAAGAGCCTTCTCCTCTAAACAGTCATTCATATGACTGTAAAGCAAACATTTAATGAAGCTAAAATAAAAATAAAATGGCATTTACATAGTTAGCAGCCAATCCCTATCTATTTACATATCCAACACCTAAAATTTGTTTTTTATTACATTTACATCACCCGAATTTTGCACATCACATAAAAAATTCCACCATTTTAACTTTTAAAATGTGAAATATAGTTTTCCAAGCATAGGTAAGGTGGTATCAATGCAAAAATTGTGTTATGTAAGTAAAATGTGAAATATACTTTTTACATCACTTTTCCAAGCATATAAAGACAAAGGAACTAAGTGGCATGTATGTCAATCTTTCATAAAAAAATTGTGTTATGTATTGTGATAAACTAAATGAAATATTCATGCGGAGCTTCAGATTTTAAAACCAAAAATAAGAAGAAACTTCAGTAAGCTCATCCTCAGGAACTGTACAAAACAAACACAAAAGAATTGAGTGGTCTGTATGTATGTAAAAGCCTCAGTACAAACCTATCAAAAATATGCATAAAAGATTTCAAGATGCATAGAAACACAAAATCCATCTTTCTGCCCATACCCAAACCTACCGAAACACTTAATCCATCTTTCCGGAGGTGCCCATAGCAAGATCTCTCATTTAGGATCTAAGATATGGCTCACATTTTAGACAAATAGCAAATAATTGAAATAATGCATAAGATTTGAGTGATCTGTATGTAAATGCCCCAATATATAATGTGTGTAACTACATTTGAATTCATATGCAGTTACATCTGCCCCATTTTATTTGCAACCCAAGCAAAAATAAAACAAGTCGATCCAAAATAAAACAAGTGAGGTAGGAAACCATATGCTTAGTCGTAGTTATTCCAGTATTCTTAAGCAAAGAGTAATGTGAGGGTCTAATACATACTCTATGAGGCAGATAGCAGAGGAAAGATCGGGGAGGGCGAGGAAGAAAAATCAGGGAGGGCGAGAGTGTGAGGTCGTAATATGTGCCGATCTCAGCAAGAGCGCGGACCAAAAGAGAGATCGGAAGGGCGAGGGCGAGGGAGAGCAGAGAAGCGCACCTTCGGATGAGCACCTCCGGAATTCTTCACCCTAACGCGATAAGAATACGCGGGACACAGCCTCCATCCTGCTTCATCCTGCTTCTGTGGGTATTAAGGAATTCTATAATCGCGATTCGGAGCGGCGGAGATAATAAAAAATGAACGCATAATTCAAACACAATGGCGGCATTTTTAAAACGTCATCGCACCCATTAAGCTGCCCCAAACAGGCCCTGAAGCCAAACAATCTGTCAATTGCTGTTGCGCTTTCTCCGCGTCGCTCCGCGCTGCTCTGCACCACGTTTATTCCTCCCAAAAAAGCCGAAAGTGGAAACACTGAGCGTGAATGCGTTTCAGAACCACGACTTTTTGACTTCCGTGGAGTGGAAGAAGCTCGGTAGTACAAACATTTGGCTTGTTTTGGCAGAAGTCAATAAACAGATTATGACTATGG
>NW_018164444.1:4024382-4026297 GCF_001263595.1 Phalaenopsis equestris
CCATCCATAATTCATTTACAATGTATTATGATTTACCGAAAAATAAAAAAATTGAAATACATCATGTCAAGCAAAATCCACACAAAAATCACAATTTTGTCCCACACAAAATTGACCCAAATCATAATATTGCATAATGAGACCTCCAACAACCACATCACTACCCATGCCACCATGTAGCCCATTTCATCGTCTTCCATATCAACTCACAACACCATTGGCCCAACCTTGAAGTGCAATCGAGATTATCACATGACTGAAGTTGCATTACCGCATCACTCACACTGTCGACCTCGCTGTTGTCATTCATATCACCCTCTGACCCACCATGCTCATCCACCATCATTTCTAGCTAGCCGATCAACATTGCCACTACTGCTTTGTGCCCTAATAAAGCAATTTATTTTTTTCAAGCAAACACAATATATCTTTAACATTTTTTTTTTAAACCAAACACAAAAAATATCTCCGTATTTTATTTTACAATCAATCAAATAAAATCAAGTTTTTAAAATATAATCTATCTAAAATACTCGTGGACTGAAAACTTGCAACCAAATAGCCACCAAATTATAGCAATAATTCCTTCAGACAATATTTTAAATTATGAATATTTGTTAGTCAATGATATCGTAATCATAATTAAAATAAGAAACTAAACAGCTACATGATCTTTTACATTCACTGACACATTCCAAAGCTTTTATTTATCATGACAGTATCTTATCTAAACTTATTAGAATACAAATAGCTCCAACGGACTCACACTTCCTACCAATTATTGATAAACTGTTTAAATGACTTCATATTTTGATCCCAATTAAACACGCACACACATATTTTGTCAAGAGTCAAAAATTCGCAAGGCATTTGGGAAGAGCATAACTAAATTTACTGCAGTTAATATCCTCTCATCAAATATCTTCATTACAGAAGCCAAGCAAACCACTTTTCTCTAATTTCCAAACAGCATCATCCAACTCAGAAGCCTAATGCCCATCAGCAAAAGAATTCCCAGGCAAAGCAGAACTTAAGAAATGAATAAAAGAGAATTATCGAGGAAATGAAGGCATTGATTAAAGATTATCGGATATGCCAAGTTTTGATCACAGAGAAGTTAAAGCATTTGCACTGACCACAAACATTGATAGGGGCTTGGAGCCGGAGGAGAACAGGCTGTGAGAGGAAGATCCGACGGGCCTCAGCGCAGATATGCCGGATCTCCGTCTCATAGAGCCGCACCGGCTTCCCTACAATACCGCGCCCGCCGTCGAGGAGCCTCTCGATTATGTCATCAAGCGCCAGCCCGTCAATAGGCCTTCGCGTGGTGATCGGACTAGCCGCCATCTGAGCCCTCTCCCTCTTCCTTTATTTTCCTCGATGGCGCCCTGTTAGTTGGGCAATGGCAAAGAAGAAACTCAAGTAACGACACTATTGTGGCTTCCTATTGCTCCATCAGATTCGATAATGTCGCGCCTCTGAGTGAAATTGTGGCCGAGAGAGAGAGAAAGGGATGAACTTGGACGTATTCTTCTCTCTTATTAGGATTTGACAATGGCGAGAGGGAAGGCAGGAAGGGTGGCAGGCGCGAAAGAGAAGGCCGTCTGTTCCCTTCAGATATAATTGGGAAGATGGGCACGCGAGAAGGGGACCAGTTAACGTTACATGAATATAAAGTTGAATTGTCAATTACTCTTTTTTGGAGATGTTCTGATGATTACATAAGAGGGCTGGAAACAATGTATTTTTGGCGATTTTTTGAACTATGGAAGTTAGTGTTTACATGTGTCATGATTAAATCCTTAAAAAATTGATGAAAAAGAAAGCAAGTTTCTGAGTTTTATCATGAATTTTATGTTACAGGGCGTTTGATTTATAAATAGCAATGTTTAGGGTGATATATGTAATTTCCCTT
>NW_018164444.1:4026397-4026692 GCF_001263595.1 Phalaenopsis equestris
TTTTTTTTCCTTAATTCTGTATCAGGTTTGTAAAGTTGACTTGAAGATTAATTATTTCATTGAATCTTATGAATCCAAATAATATCATTAATTGTCCATCATCTTTACCTTCATCTTCATCATCATCATCCAGTACTGTAATTAATCTCCCCATTTTTCTGAGTTAGACAATTCCTTGTCCTTTTTTATCACTCCCGCATGTAAAACCCTAGCTGTGAGGCAATGTCCTTTGGTCAGTCTAGCTCTGAGAGAATGTCCGTTGGTCAGCTTGATGCTTCGTTAGCATGTGACGGTC
>NW_018164444.1:4026792-4035362 GCF_001263595.1 Phalaenopsis equestris
GGTAGCTAGGTCTGATAGAAAAACACAGTTTTTATTTGCAGTTCTCTTAAGAATGTAAACAAAATATAGTTTCGCTAAAAAAAAAAAACTACGGTGTGGCACCACACCGCTGCTGCACTGCCACCTCAAACACACCGTTAATATACCCATGTTTCTCAAACTTAATGAAAAGTGACATAGTAATTAAAAAAAGAAAAAGATAATATTATTAAAAAAAATAAAACATATTCAACCCTTTCTTTAATCAAACTCTAAGCTCCTGGACACAGACTTCCCGCTGACCAATCGCCAAGAGATAATAATGATAGAGAAATGGATGGAAACATGAAATAAGCAAAATCGATTTTTTCTGTGAATTAAGAGCTTTTTTTTGTCTTTTTGTGGAACTTTCTTTAAATAATTAAGGAAACCATCTTATTAGCAGTTAACAACTTAAGAATAATCTTATCATTAGTCAACTACAAAAAAACTTATCAGCCACCTTCCACATTGCTTTTATATATATACATATGGGACATTTACATACATCCCACCTGATTCCTATGTATTTACATATCTAACACTTAAGCTTTACCTTTTTACCTTACACCGACCAAATATGTAATATCACACAAAAATACCACTATTTTAACTTAAAAAAAGTGAAATACACATCTTCCATGTATGATAAGGTGACATTTATGTAAAATTTGAAATTTAGTGATAGATATGTAAATGCATAGGAATTTAGTGGCTTGTATGTAAATCTTCTCTCTCTCTCTCTATAAATATATACATATATATATATATATATGTATATGTATATACACACACATATAGCTCTTAGATAAATTAATTGGCATATGCATGGAACCACCACTAACATTCATTTAAACATAAAATGTCTTAACATACCCATAAACATAGTGAGGCATAAAATACATCAGCTCCAAGAGAATAAAGAATTTCACTAACACTATAATATTTCTTTTAAACATACCATCAAGCCATCCATCCTAGCATCACATGCTATGATGAATGGCGATAGATGGATGTGCTAGCAAAAGATGATAGTGTTGATGGTACAATATGAATAACATGGTGCGGTCTATGTAAGATTCAGAGAGTAGAATGTTGGATTTGTGCATGTAGAGTGGCAAAGCTGTACAGCCAACAGTGATTAAATACAAAATAAATTAGGAAAATACTAAAACTAAATTAATTTTAAATATTAGGTGTCAACCACATATTAAGATTGTAAGATGGAATATTTGAGCAAAAATAGCTGGGCAGATAAATTACAAGTTGTCACCATATACTATAGTAATCCACTATGAATTAGTCTCTTGATATCTCAAATTAAATATAATAAAATCAAGAGTAATATAGAGAAATCTATATGAGAAAATCTCTAAGAAAGTCATGAACCTGTGATGAATCCTATGATATCAACTTCTATACAAAGGTATAAAATGTATAATAGGATGATCAATCAAATCTCATGAGGAGATATGTATCCTCCTTTTAGCTGTGTCATCAACTCCCTTTTACATTGATAATACCAACTTGCCATTAAGTCACTAGAATAATTTAAAAGTGCAAGAAAATATAAATGCATTCACTATGCTTGATAATAGCCACGTTGAAATATAAATTATAACATAAATGACCCCATGTTTTTGGAATCCGGAAAAAAGCTACTATGGGCCAACCTATAAATCAAAATCCCGCTTGCCTAATATCAAAATCAGAAGGGAGAAGAGAGAAGGGTGAAGATCATCGGAGCCAAAATGATCACCGGTGAAATGATTTGTTGGCCATTAGAGGAGCTTAGTGGAGAGAGATTGCCTGAGGAGCACAGGACCAAAGCGTAACCGAAGGAAAGAAAAGGATAGTGTGGCTCTATCATGCAAAAAATTTATTTGCCGTGGATTTTTGTCGCATTTATGTTGGACAATTTTCAACGCTAATAAGTGACAACACTTGAAATTTATTTTGAGGTTGTTTGTGTCGGGAGGTAAGCGGATTTGCATCAGACAAACCTCGATATTTTTTAGTGAGTTTTTTGCATAAAAAATTTCAACGCTAGTTTGACGCAAATTGCGCCGCAAATCGCCTAATCTAAATGATGCCCTTATTCGCCATAGATCTAACCCATATCCAATGTTAATATTTGCGTAGGACAATGTCGGACGCAAATATTGGGCGCTAATTAAAACTTCTCTTGTAGCAACCAAAGAAAAAAAACACTCCCAACAGAATAACAACAAACTCTCCAAAAAATAACAACCTCCACAAAAGCAATATAATCCAACACCGCATGAGAAAAATCATCAATCAATCCCAAACACCAAGCAATAGAAGACTGAAAAATGTTGAATGAAAAAACTAAAGTTGTAAGACCAACTAATAGGATAACAAGAAATGAAAGCAAACACCACAGTACAGAACACTCCCATCAAACACAACAACAAACTCCCAATAATAACAATCTCCATAAAAGCAACGGAAGCCAACACCACAAAGAAGTGTAACAACAAGCATTCCTAAATCGAGAAAAGAAATTTTAACAAACCAGCTACAAATAGGTCACAAAAAGCAACCCAATTAGAGAGGAAATATACAACTCCTCAGAAAATAACAACAACGGAACAGAGGGCAATCACCGAAGATGCAAAAAATTAACAAACCTGCATCAAATATTCCCACAACAGGCATTAATAAAACATTATAACTTCGTTTAAGAATTATGAATATCTTTAATTGATGATCAATATATTCAAAAAAATGGTTGAAATATTTAGTGTGCGGCAGGAAACATCAAATACAAAACCAAACTCTCAATATAACTTGTCAAAATTCCTTAAATTTAAAGGAATGAGATCTTTGAATTTCCATTTCTTATTTTTCTTCTTAACCATACAATGAATATTTTGAATAATAGCCTTAATCAGACAGCAATGATATCAAAAAATTCTACAATTCCATTCATATCAAATATATTAAACAATAATTAATTTGCACGGCTAATAGATGAAATCTCTTATAAATTTTACAAAAGATAGCTTAGAGCAATATAACACCTAGAGATTATTAGGAGGAACAACAAAAAAATGACAATTAGAAATACATTTATTAAGTAATAAAACATATGACATTCAAAAAATAAATAGTTATGAGTTTCAACCCCAACATAACAAATAACACAAGTAGAATTAACAAAAACTTACTAGAGAGTAAAAATATCACAAGTTTCAAGCCAACTATGAATAATTTTACCAAAATGCAAAGCAAATTTTAAGGAAAAGCTTTTAACCACACCAACTTATACCAATTAAAAAAAATATATAAATCATGAAGATAAAAACAAACAGCTCCGTGAGAGTAATTATTTTGATTATTCTTAAGACAAGTAAAACCATCTCTAATTGGAACTTTATAAATAGGCTGGATACAAAAATTAAAAGCCCTAGAAGAAAATCACAAGACCTGTGCATTATTAGAAATGATCTCACAAAACTTTGTATTACGAAGAAAATTGAACCAAACAAAAAAATTATTACTTAACTTCTCATAAAGAGAAGATTCAAAAACCCAATCATTAAAAAAAAAATGTTGTAATTAGAAACCTGAAAGGTCAGAGGATTTGATTTTTAGGAGTCATTTTAATAATATATCTCAAAAAATGAGTAAAAGAATGAGATTTATGCCAAGTAGAACTATAATGATTCATGCACCAATTAGAAAGAAAAGAATAAGAATTATAAACATTCCAAATAAATTTAGATTTTCACATTACATCGATATTATCTAAAGATGGTGAACCAATACCACATTAATGTTTTGGCAAAGTAAAAACGTTACACCAAATAATATGAAGCTTTTTAATATTGTCACTATGATTTAGAAAAATAATAATCAATCAAGATATTTTTTCCTATGCATTTAGGGAGAATATAGAAACAAAACAAAAAATACAATTAACTCCAAAAAGTAAATATGATAAGATGAAGCCTACTGTGAAAATAATTTTTGTTTTCAACCAACTAATCGATAATGAAGTTTATCAAGAAGCTTTTGACAATCAATAGCAACTAATGTAGAAGGCTTGATAATAACATCGAGATAATCTCAAAGCAAATATTTCATAGTAAAATCAAATGCATTACAAATATTATGTTGAGTTAGAGAATTCACAAATTTAGAAAAGCAAATAGTAGATTTAGGGGCATTGGAATAAAAGTTAGAAGCTTTACCAAGGAAATCAATACTAGAAATAATGTGACTAACATGATCTAATTTATCAAAAATGAGAAGATCGTCAGCATAAATGAAATGAGAAAAATTCTCATTATTAAAAGAAAGAACATTGAGATAATTATCAAAATCTTGATAATCAAGTAAAGAAGAAAAAAAAATCCATAATAATGATAAAGAGAAAAGGTGAAATGCGGAGGCATTGTCGAAAGCCCAAGGTAGAGTGAAAATAGCCTCTAATATCACTATTTATGATAACATAAAAATTAACATCAATGATATAAGCTTTAATCCATTTAATAAAAGCAAGTAAAACTCATACATTTCATTTTATCAAAAAAGAAATTTATATCGACATTATCAAAAGCATTTTTCAAATCAGTTTTAGCACAAAACTTCTTAGAAATATTAATAGAATTAAAATCATGAAAAAGTTTATTAATTAAAATAATATTATTGACGATATCACGATCTTTAATGAAAGGTGTTTTAGCAAGATGAATAATTTTAAGAAGGGTACATTTAAACATATCAGCTAAGAGAATAACAATAACTCTATAAATAACATTACAAACAAAAATAAGGCCTAAAATCATTAAAAATTTTACAATCATATTTTTTAAGAATATTAATAATACCCATATGTTTAACTCTATGAGAAAGATTAGAAGTATGAAAAAAATATTTAATGACAATAATAAAATTTGAAATAATAATATGTCAAATATCTTTGAAGAATTTAGAAATAAACTCATCTAGACCATGAGGCTTATCAGAAAATAACAAAAATATATGATTAATCTCATCGTTCCAAAAACTTTTAGAAAAGGGAATACATCAACATTAGAAATATAATTACTTAAATGATCATAATGAAAGATCGCCATAAATTCATAATAAGTATTGGGCAAAGTAGAAAAATAAGAAACGACTATGATGACAAATATAATCACTTTCAATGATGTGAGCTAAAAAATTCACGGCGATAGAGCAATGAATTATCGTCTTGGAGTTGCACGAGAATTCATCACACACTTAAATAAAAAAAAACAATCAGTACTGACACCAGAAGTTTTTATGTAGAAAACCCGTAAAGGAAAAAAAAAACACGGGGTTTGACACAGCTGAAAATTTTACTATAAGTTGATAATTAGGATTTGGTAGACATACTTTAAGTTTGTATTTCCTGCTTTTTCTACAAAGCATACTTTAATTCCTGCAAAATTATATATGTATGTGTTTTGCAAGTACTGAAGTTTCAGGTAAAGGAACGAGAAGACTTGTCATGTGCGCTTTTACAGTTTACAATACCTTCTTTTCTTGTACTTTCTATACTATACTTTTATGCTTACAAATTTGTATGCTAAATAATGATGTCACCCTGCATGAAAACTAAAACCTTTTAGGATAGCCACAAAACTGAAACTAAAACCAAAACTAAAATCAACCAAGATAAAATTCACCGCCACAACATTCAAAATATAAGATAACTCAAAATTTAATCACAAGCATCACAAAACAACAATTGCAACTAAATTAAGACGTCTCTATCGGATGATCGGGAATCCCTTGGAGGAGGTAACCTACGGTTGCTAACAAGATTTCCCACGGTCTAAATGAAGGTATGAAACTCATTGAGTTGAGTTTAATAAATTCATTTGAACTAAGTGAATTCGATAGAAAATATTTGTACCGGAACAAGAAAATCATAGGATCTTAACCGTTGTCGCTCTAATCAACTTTAATATGCCCCATAATATTTAAATGACCATAACCATATGGACATCTGATTTGATATCATAACTCGACACATTAGAAAACTTAAACTTACTACGACGAGGAGCTTAGAGTTAGCATCGTGGGCAGCACGACCATCTTCAGCAACAAAACATGTCTTCGCCAGCTAAACCATTCCTTAGAATTAAACAACAAATTCATAGGAACTCGAGGTTGTTTGCTTATGCAACATAAATCCTCAATTTATTTTTACGCCTTTGTATAGCTCTGCTATACAATTTAAGTCCTAACCTGCTTTAGGATTCTGAGGTTGTCGTCTGTCACGACCTAAATTCTCATATCTTTCAGGCTATTAAACTTTTCTTTATGTGGCAAACCAAAAACTGGAAAAAAAAAATCTCAGCAAAAAGAAAGAATATTACTTCTGTTCTTCCCGATATGTGGAAAATTGCTATGATATACCGAAGGCCTTGCATTGTTTCTTTTGTGAGTCACGGCAGTAACCATTGCTGCGCAAGTAATAATTTTTCTAGCAAAAATTTCTCCCAATGAATCTGAACAAGAAGCGAGAGAAAATTAAGCAGCCTTTTGCAAATAAGCATCACCGATCTTCTCAAGGAGAAAAATTTTCATGCGTAGTTCGAACCCAGCTCGGCATCCTGACTCCAGTGTGCAGAGGTTATTGGGGGGTTATTGAAGCGAAACTACGGAGGTTATTGGGGGGTTATTGAAGTGAAACTGCGGAGGTTATTGGAGGGTTATTGATGTGTTATTGCAGGAGGCTGTTGAAGTGCAACTGCAGAGGTTATTAAAGGGTTAAAGTCTATTGAGGGTTATTGAAGTGAAACTGCGGAGGTTATTGGGGGGTTATTGATGTGTTATTGCAGGAGGTTGTTGAAGTGCAACTGCAGAGGTTATTAAAGGGTTATTGCGGGTTATTACGAGGGTTATAGAAGTGGAATCACAAAACTTACTAGAGTATTATTGTGAGATTATTGTTGTTTATTGCGGCGTTATTGAAGTTAATACCCAATAACCCCAATAATCTCATAAAAAAATCTAATAACATTCGCTATTTCACTTTAATATTTTTTTAAATTGATTCAGTGTAACACACATTGCGGCATATTACTGAAATCTGCTCATAAAACTGTGTTCTGGAATGTATGAAAAAGTTTTCCCTCCTCAAGCATCTCGCCTCTTTGCATTATTCCGGCCTCTCCCGAAATCCCAAGCATTCCCCATTTCTCTTTCTATTGCCTTGAAAGCAGGAAAAAAAAAAAAAAGATATTTACATACATGGAACAGCAAAATATAGCAAACATATTTGGACCATGAAAGCGGCCACTGATAAATTGAATTCCTTCGCAACATTCTGCATCCAGTTGTCATCCACTCTGGCTTCTTCTTCCTGTAGGCAGACCGCGGGATTCCCCTTAAAAAGGAGTATCAGTGAAAGCATCAGCATGGACGGAAATGACATTGAAGGAATTAGGGAAAAGTATTGGAAGGTATTTAGAGAAAGAAGGAAATATGAGAGTCCAAGAGAATAGAGGTAAGGATACTCACCGCGCATCTCCCCGATCACCTTGTCATTTGAGACAGAAGAGGGCGAGAGAGCAAGAAGCGAAGAGGATAGACTTAGTGGAGTTTTGAGCTCCTGGTGACAGACGCTCCGTTAACAAACAGATTGCCGAAGGCGAAATCACGGATCGAAAAAAATTCAATTTCGGTAAAGTGAGAAATTTATAGGTTCGTTTAAGTAATTATCAAGATTCATCGGTAAACATGTGAAAGATCATCTCAGCTCCTGCTGATATCCCTGTTCCTCGAAGAAATATTCCCTCAGTACTACGCACCTTCCTTACGGTGCGTAGCCAATATAAATGCGCCACTTGGAAACTACGGTCCCACGTAATTTAGGGGTATTCGCGACCCGGGCCCGACCCAAAACCCGAATTCACGAAAAAATCCCGCCACAATAAAATGATTTCGCGCCAGCTTCTGTTCTATTTTCGCTGGTTTTTTTCGCTGGTTTTTTTGACACCTTCGCATAGCTCCGTTCATAGCCGTTCATAGTTCCGGTCACAGCTCCGTTCACAGCTCCGTTCACAGCTCCGTTCACAGCTCCAGTTCACAGCTTCATGGACTTTCAGATGCCAGAAGTCGATTTCTCCATGAACGTTGAGATGCCGGAAGCCTCCATGAACGTTGAGATGCCATCATTCAGCCTGAACTTTGAAGGCCAAGATGAAGTAAGTGTTGGTGTTACTGTTGTGTTATTGTGGTGTTACTCTGCTATTACTCTTGTTTCTTGCGTTTTATTTAGTACCGTTGTGTGGCTTAGGCTTTAGTTTTATCTCCATGTAAACGTAGGTGTTCGATGTAGTGTCTTTTGGATGTTGTTCCACAGTGTGGTTTGTTATCATGAGGGTTTTTTTCTTTTCGTTAGTATGGTTTAGGAATTCTGCTTTTGTTTGTGTTACCTTTGTGTTATTCTGGTGTTACTGTGGTGTTACTCCATGTAAACATAGGTGTTCACGTATCACTGGAAGCTACTCTACAGCGAGGTTTGGTTTAGTTATAGTTTTTTTTTT
>NW_018164444.1:4045680-4077983 GCF_001263595.1 Phalaenopsis equestris
GCGACGCACCGTAAGGAAGGTGCGTAGTACTAAGGGAATATTTCTTCCTGTTCCTCTGCTTCAGATCATCACGACTCCTGCTCTGCCTCCCGTTCTTAAAATATGAATAGGGTTATTACTATTAAAAGCTTTTACATTAATGTCAATTGTAATCCTTTGGCTATTTACAAATATGCCCCTCCGCTGTTTGTAAATATAAATGTAAATAAAATAGAAAAGTTTATTGGATTGTTTCTGCTCTTTCATCTTCATCTTTACAGTAATATTAAAATTTTGGATTCTAAATGTGTAATTTCTATACCATAATGTTCCATATATATATATAAATCCCAAAATATATATATATATAAGGGAGGATTCTCTTCTCCTTCTCCTTACCCCAGCCGGCGACCTACTACCTCATTCTTTCTGCTCGTCCTCAACACTTCCTCCTGTTGCCGAAAATCCCCTTATCGTTGGATATCCCGCCTCACGCCGAAAAACCCTGCCTGAGAGTTAAAGAGAAAGAGAGACAAAAGTGAGAAAGTTGAAAGAGAGCATGAGAGAATGAGTGAAAATAAAAAATATATATATATTTTTTTTATCCTCAAATTCCATGTTAAGATCCTCCACAATTTTATTTTGTATTCAAATTTATAAAATGACTCAGCTCTCAAACAATGTATCTTAATGCGATGCATTTGTTGTGATGAGAAAACTCATATATGTTTTTCTTAATGTAATTGGGAAGTTCATATGCACTCACGACGCAACCCATTTATTACATGTCATTCATGATGAGAGAAGTCAGTGATGCTCGTGATGCAACGAGGGGATATACTTCTCGTAACCTGCTTTGTGATGTGTCTCTCACAATGGAATCATGCATGTTTATTGATGGCGAGGGAACTTGTTGGCGCTTATATGCAATGCGGGTTGCATATAAGACGTGAAGTTTTCTTATAGTTATTTTACATGCCCCTCTCTTGGTGTGATGGGGTATTAATAATATCTATAGTGGTGTCTCGCGCACTAGCCATGATGCCTTTCCTGGCATGCAATCGTGGTTAGATCTACTCTCCCAATGTAGCTCCCCTAATAGGGATGATATCCGGAGGGTGCCAAAACTTTACACAATAAACATGTTATTAAATTATGACTAACATTGCAAGTAGCATGTGTGCCTTTCTTGATGGGGCGAGTTTTATTTAGATCATGTTGTCTCATAATACCGACAATGCATACTTTTTTGCATGGTGGTTAGACTCGGTTTCTCGATGTAGCCCCCCTCAGTGGATGATGCTGGGAGGCTACCAAAATACTATCAAAGTTTGGATCAAATTAGAATTTGTCTTATGAAAATAAAAGAATAAATAAATTGACTTTGTACAAAAAGAATGCTAAGCAAGCTAATAAGTTATAAAACTAAAAGTCAAGGTTAATGCTCAAGTTACAAATTGCAAAAATAAAATAAGCAAAAATAGAGAGTCACAATGAAATCACAAAAATGTTTGGAGAGCTTAAAGCCAATTAAATCATAAACAAATGCTCTTCCCCCGCTACAACTATAAAACCAAAAACTACCTAACACTTCTAAAAGATGAAGAGAGCTTGAATCCAATGTTGGATAAACCAACTCTATACCCCTTAGTTTATAGTGAAAGTACTCATGCTTGTGGGGTCCACTTGGATTCAAAGACACCCATAAATACAAAATTATCATCACCTCATAACACCACTTTTGTAATAGCAGACAAAAGGTGAATCTTAGGACCCCAATATAAAGTCTTACATGCTTAAGGGAGTTGACGATTCATCAACAAGCTCAAATGAAATATGCAACAAACTCATTATTTCACCTATAAAGATAAATGGGACAATCAAAAGATCACGCACTAAATTTACAAGGGACTCGACGATTCGTTAATGAGCTAGAGTGAAATCCGTGACACATACACTAGCTCACTTATAAATACGGCCAAAGTTTGAAACATACATTATAATTAATAGGTGATCCTCTTGAGAACTCTTGTGAGAGTTATGGGAAAGATGCATAAATTCAAATACACACTCAAAATTTAATATCTCTTCAATTACCACCGAATCTGCAACACCCAATAAAAATAGACATAAGACAAAATTTGAGGTCTAAAGTAAACTAATTGCAAGTATTACATTAATAATGCAAATTTACAAACAATAAATGCATGCACTTGCTATAACCATCACATTGAATACCATCACATGGAATGCTCGATCATATGGTTTGAGAATGCTACACAGGATTAAATTGAATTAGATTTTAAAATACCCAAATTAAGAAATGTGAATGTGTCTTAAGACTACCAAAATCTTATTTTTAAATGTCAATTTGAATACTATTAAATCATGCACTGTCGAAGGGGCTGACTTTTTCTACAAGGCAAGTTCGTAAGTTTGACGTTTTAGTCTGATCAATTTCTCTATGTGGACTGGAGAGGTTAGGACTAGGCTCTCACTAAGCCAGTTAGATCCTCCTCCTAATTAGGACTCTAATTGATAGGACTAATCATTTTGAATGCCTAAATAAATAAATCCAATTAAAGGCAAAAAAAAATGAGCATTTCATTCCAATTCCCGGATGATGGCATTATTGATCGTGAATTTTAACCTAAGGGATTTATTTATAAAATTAAAACTTCAAATCAAAAAATTAAATAAAATCATATCATTAAAAGGCTAAGAGAAAAAAACTAATCTACTTTTCGTAATTGTTCATCGAGGTGAACAAATTCATCGTTAACTCGAGCTCACATGGAATCAAATGTCATCTCAACTATACTTTTAAATTCAAAAATATATAACACTATGCCAGTAAGGACATGGTCAGAGTGTTCAATCTGCGTGATTTGGGAAGTAGGCTCCACATAAAAAGCGGCTACGACCTGAGCCCCAATGATTAAATGGTTTTATCATTAGACCACATCTGGTGGTTTATCCAGTAAGCTCCACCATAAAATGGTCATTATTGTAGTCATATGTTCCCTAATAAAATTTTGCCTTTTTGAGTGATGAGTCTTAGAGTATTATTGATAGGGAATAAATTCATCTATTAACTAAGATCCACTTGGATTGGTCCTTTAAACAAATATTCATCTAAGGTCTACAGGATTCCTTTAAATGAAGCATCGCATGGTTGTTGACAATAATCCTATTGTCAGTTTTGGTTGACAACCTCCTCCGATTTAGTACACTAGGGTCTACGACACCCCAGGATGACAGAACCATGAGATCTTCATCGAGTGGGTTAGCATTTCTCCCACCATTCAATTGAAGCTCACAATGATATTAATTATATTAATCTAAACCCTTTTTTAATATTGTATTAAACAGAGTTCCTTGATGGATAAAAAATGTTATCATTAAGTAGTATTATAACTATGACAATGTACTGATTAATGTTATTATTCTTACATTATATAAGTTTGAATGCTTTGATCACCCTTCTCACCTTGAGTAATCATAGGCATTGCATAATGTAAGTCAAAATGCTATCATCAGCCCATCCAACTCCAATAGTCCAAGGTTATAATAGAAAGTTAAAAAAAAAAAGGTTCAAACCTCATCTTTGGCTTTCAAATATATCATATTGATTGAAATTTCTAATATTGATTGAAATTTCTATGTACATAATCATGTGGATGGATTGAATTTAGAAAAGGTCGCTATATCCAATAATAGAGGAAATTAAGGAGGAAAGAAAATTAATAGAACCATAATTTGATTAATTTCAAGCCATCAATTTGATTATTCTTATGAATACAAGAATTAGTAGCCATATAAAGGAGTGTTTAAATAAAATTTGGACTTGATTTAAAATTCTTAATGCAACTTTGTATTTTATTCAAAATTTATTCAATTCTAATTTTGCACCAAAATATCTAATCTTATGTTTGAAATAAATGTTCATATGAGATTTGAATATGATTAAAACACTAAATATGAGATTTTATTTTAAAATTTAGGACTCTCCTTTGTCTCCTTTCTATTACAACATAGGATTATGAAGATTTGAAAGGGTCACTAGATAGATTTGAAGTTAAGCATTACAATGCAAAGGGCACTTCGAGGTTAAAGAAAGATGTTGCATGGAGAAGGACAATCTCAATCACAAAAAAAATGTTTGGGTAGCTATTTTATTTGAATACATACCAACACGCTCTATATTACTATCACAAAGAACTAACTTTCCAAGTGTAACTCTCTAAATAAAAGTATACATAACTTATTTGTCCAAATAAGACTATCACTAACCACATAAAGTCATATTTCTTTAATAAAATATCACTTACTATAACTATTTTAAAAAAAAATGTGTTTTTAAAATGAAGATAAATAAAAAAGAATTAACACTTCTCTGATTAAGAATAATATTATATTGACATATCTTTTTCTCTTGTTTGGGTGACCATGCCACCGTCTGAAATGTTACATGAAGAACAAATTTTGATAATGAAGTGCAATGATACAAAGTGTTCATTGGAAGATTTATAAACAAGACCACTCAATTCTTATATATTTACATAACTATCTAAACTTCATATTTCCTATACTTTTTTTATGGATGAAAAGTTACATTTCATTTAAAAAACAATAAAATGGTACAATTTTTTATATGATATGAAAGATTTGAGTGGTATAAATATAAAAAAAACAAGTACATCCTAGTTACATAAATACATAAGACATTAGGGTGGTTTTTGTGTAAATGCTCCTTATTCATTTTATAAATATTAACCAATACAACATAAATTTTAGTCTAGGATAGTTGCACCCATTGACGGGGAAAAAATTTGCCTGCGTAAGACGCATGCAGCGATGCGTGTGATATCCAATCGGAAGACGCCACGTAATTTGCAGCGGGTCCACTGCATTAAATTAATAAAATAAATCTAAATAATTTCGCGCGTGACCCATTACCCGGCCCGTGATGTAACGCGTTTGTACCCTAATCTGTAACTCCGATATACCCTTCCTATATATCCCGCGGTCGGCCTGCAGTAACGCGATTGTAACCGTGCTATACTAGCCATGTACCTTTTGTGGTACAAGGCCATGTAATGCGCTTGTAATTTTATTGTAACCTAGTTGTAACCTTCCCGTTATACCGTGGGTATAACGTGAATGAAACTTCGATTTAACGTCTTCGCCGCGGAAGGAGATTTATGTTATCGCTGTAACTCGATTATAACCGCTGTATAACAAACTTTCAAGCCCGTATAGCGGAACAATACTTGTAACCGCATAGATTAGAGATTGTACCCATCTTATTACTGTCATGTAACAGAGGATTATGCCCGTTCAATTGGAACCGCTCGTATACCCTGAATGTAATTGCGCTGTACATGATTTAAATCGGTGAGCTCGAAGCATGGTATTTAAGCAGCTAGGTTTACTATTCCATTATTCTATGACCATTTTCTTCTGCAGTGGCAGCTTCCAGCAGGTGGACCTCTTGAACTTGAAGATGGAGTATGACTACAGAGAGTGTCAGTTTATGTTCGACGCAGTCCATCACGCAGAAGGAGAAGATGAGCGTTATCCTGACAGGACAGAAAAAGTGGAACTTAAAATGGAGGCATGTTTGGAGATGTGTTATTATAATAAGTAGTTTAGAGTTTTCTTTAATGTTCTTTGCTGTTATGGTTTTCTTATATTTAAGATATATCTGTTTTTTTTTTAGGTATATGTATGTTGTGTTATGTTTGCATAGTTGCATGGTATTAGGTCTAATAAAAACAGTGAAGTAAACATTGGAGTAATTAATATATCCTTCATTAAACACAAGTTTTTCGAGACACATGTTTGTAGATAATTAAA
The DNA here is from genome assembly GCF_001263595.1 of Phalaenopsis equestris. Taxonomy (NCBI): domain Eukaryota; kingdom Viridiplantae; phylum Streptophyta; class Magnoliopsida; order Asparagales; family Orchidaceae; genus Phalaenopsis; species Phalaenopsis equestris. Next base: position 4,051,519 of record NW_018164444.1, read on the forward strand.
AATATTAAAGTATTTGGAGGCGCATGTTTTTTAGAGGTGTATGAGTTTAGGTTAGTTTTTTTTTGTTTAGGTTAGTTTTTTTTTAGTTTGTTTTTTTTTTAGGTGTCATTATGAAATTTAGGGATGTTTTTTGAGTTTTCTATTAGTCTAACATTTTATTCTCTTGCTTGCAGTTTGGTGAGAGCAATGCTAGTTGTGTCGAGCAAAGAACAAACATATTACTACAAACGTTGGTCCACAATGAGAAAGAAGCTTATGAAGTATATTGTGCATACACTCATCATATTGGATTCAGTGTTCGTAAGGATCACGCTACGTTTTGGACTAACTCCAGAAATATCAAGATGAAAGACTTTATATGTGAAAAAACAGGTTTCAAGAAAGAGCTGAAGATTACAGAAACGGTTAAATATAGAAGAGCAGAAATAAGAACTGATTGCCCTGCAATGATCCATATGTATCGGTACACAATTATTTGAAGAAAAGTATGAGTCGTAAAATCAACTCAGTAGTCTACACAATTACTTACAACGGCGTCGGTGATATTCATATGCATTCTGTTTAGTAAGGAGTCGTAAAATCTCCATCTACGCTCCTTTATTGCCCCAACTAATAATGTCCAATGCTTATTATTTATTATTGACAGTAAAATCAACTCAGTATTCACAACAGTTGCGGTTGTAATGTGCTCCACAAATCCTTTAACATTTCCAACTTTATACAGTTGTATAAAAGGAGAGACATATCACATAAGAATAAAGTTGGTGTGTTAGATGTATTAAGGTACCTTGCATGAGAAAGGAATTAGAAAATTTACCCAGTGACATGGAGAGACATATAAGTAAGATTTATATAAATGTGGTGTTTGACATATTTTAGCTTCCATAAAGATTGCAAAACAATCAACCTGTTCGTTTCCTAACCAACCCTCCTTGAGGAGTCATCTAGATAACGTCGTGTTAACGACACATGTCCCATATTAATAACTAAATTACCTCTGCATTTCAAACATATGAATGTTACGTCAAATGTATACGAAAGTAGAATATCTAAAGAAATTTAAAAACATAGCACACTGACAACTCGGTGAATTTGCTACAACAAAGGTCGAATGCTTTCCGCATATAATCCAGAATTTGTTCCCTCGCAGGAAAATCAACCACAAGTGGTGCTGGACAGAACTATAAAATAAGGAAATAATATTGTATGGTTTAAATATTAAAATTCTTTGTACAAACTCACAAAGAAAAAAATTGATACCTTATCAGGATAATTTTCATCAACATAATGTGTTTCCACCTATTCCTGATCCTCCTCTTTCTCCTCAAATTCTATCTCCTCCTTATTATTGACAGTGGTTGATCAACAATAATGTCATCGTTTATAGTAGGCTCTAAAGCTCTTGATTTCCCCTTATTTACATCCTCACCCTCTTCTCTAACAAACGACGAATGATGCAATTGGTCTGCTTCACCCTTATTGACACCTCCAACCTATTAACTAATAGATGTTGTTAATTATATTAGTAAAAGAAGATTTGAATTTGATCATGAGTTTTAAATATATGTACCTCTTCAGGTTTCTTAATAACTGTCTGTGCTGGTTCACTTTTCTTTTTTCGTTCAAATACCATGTAGGGGGAACTAACTTGTCGTTTCCTTCTATCCTCTCTTACTTTAATCCTTCGAATTAAGCTACGTAGTGGGGATGCTGTGGCCCATTTCAATGGTAATTCCCCACCATATTGTTTTATTGCTTTATGTAAATTTATAACTTCAGCTTTTAATTTTGTAATTGTATTCTCTATATTTGTAAGACGATTGTCAACTGTGCCATTAAATTCTATGTACAATTTATGATGATCTCTACGCATTGCATGTATTTATTGAAGACCAATAATAGGAGGGCTAGTATCTGTATATGTGTGAGCATGTGTTAGTTCTAGACCGCTGCGATAAAGAACTGTATCAGAAACAAGAATGAATGTGGGAGATTGTGGTCGGGATTGAGTCTCCTGTTGTGGGAGATGCTTTTCGGGGATGAATGGTTCTTCACGAGCTGGGGCAAGTAATTGATGTTCGCTGTCTTTTATTTCAATGAAATAATCATAAATCTGCAAGCCATTAAATAAACTCAAACTCAATGAAATTACAATGAAATCATAATAAGACTGTATATGGAATAAATAAATAACTAACTCATCTCGACTGGTTGTCAGCCTCTTGAAGGCTAGTTATATCTTAACTAAATTCCACTTTACATTAACTGACCACCTCAGCATTCTTGGTCTAATCTCAGGCACTGCTGGGAGGACTAAAGAGCTATGCTCATAAAACCACAATTGCATGAAACATGATACAATAATTTACTGCAATGCTTAAAATTATGAATATTAATTTTCATGACTTATATGAATAATACAAACCGTTAGAAGGAATACAAAACCAGTAATGTATCCCAACGACTGATCTTTCTTTATTTTTATGACACAGATATTGAGTTGTTCGGTAGAAAAATTACATGCAATTGCTGGCCAGTTATAAGCTGTAAATGACTCAACATTCTCACAAATACACGACAACTCTTTTGACATTCTAAAGTTACTTGAAGGAAAAAGTAAATTTGACATTAAAAACTTTATTAATAATTGTAAAAGGGTATTCGTGGACTCCCCTGATGAATAGTTTAGCAGTGCAGTCTTTAATTATTGCGCATCCATACTAGCTGGCGGGGCATTACTCCAGTATGCAGGGAAACCTCTATTTGGTATGTCAATCAGGAGTGCAACCTCGTCAGCATAAAATTTAAGCTCTTTCCCTCCGAGGTGGAATGTCATTCGATCAATATTCCAACAATTTATTATGTGCATTGTCAGAATATGATCTTGAGGGTGCGGGGAGAGTTCAAAAAACTGAGCTAAATTCAGTGCTTCCAATTTACTCCATGTTTCCTTGTCCACTAATGGTCGAATCTTATAGAGGACTTCTCGTACTTCAGATGGACGACACCTGCAGTTCATTATTTTTTGCGCTAAAAAACCTATAATAATACATCATAATAGGTTAAGATCAAATTAAAATCCAAATGATGATCCAAATGATGATAAAAGATGAATTTAAAAATTAAACCTAAAACATAACCAAGCTTTATAGATTCAAAATGAAACCCTAAAAATTACCTAGATTTAATATCCTTCTTCTTATTTGACTCCTTTTTCTCCTTACGGCCGTCGGCCGCCCTTGCCCATTTGCGGTGCTTCCTCACATTCAGATTTCTTAGCCTCTCCCAACTCTACGACATTGGCCTCTACCAAATTAGTCTTCGTGGTCTCGACGCTTACCTCTTCCATTTTAGTATTCCTTCGCCTAAGCAATCCACACTCTACTGCGAAAGAAAGACGACGACGAAAAACCCTAGCACGCGCGAATGTCTGTTTCGAAAATGAAAAGTCACTATATTGGTTTCAACCTTTTACCAAGGTTATAAAACACGATTTTTTGAGGTTATAAGAAGGTTACAATTTGTAATTAAGAGGTTACAAGAGGATTATAACCGCGGTTCAACGTTATATAGAGGTTTCAACCAGGTTACACCGCGCGGTATATATTAAAGGTTACGACTGGGTTACAAAAAAATTACTGCCGCGTTACATATTTTGTTACCGCGAAATGTATAGCTTGGGTATAGCACAGTTGCAAGCGCGTTACATAAGTCTTTACCGTGGAAGGTATGTATAGCGCGGTTACAAGCGCATTACATGGGAGTTTACCACGGAAGGTATAACTTGGGTATAGTTTGGTTACAAACGCATTGCATGACCCTGTACCGCGGAAGGTACATGACTAGTATAACCTGATTACAATCTCGTTAGTGCAGGCCGACCACGCAGAATTATTTTAATTTATTTTATTAATTTAATGGAGTGAGCCCATTTCTAATTTTAGCCCATTTGTTTGAGAGCAAAAAAGAATCGGGCCAGATCTGAATAAAAGAAATCCTTCTCGTGTTAAACCAGACGAGAATAAAAGAATCCAAAGGAACTCCGGCTTCTTCGTCCTGCATCAACATCGGTCTCCGCTCTGCAAACCACTGCTTGGATCCGGCGAACTCACTACGTTGCTCTTTTCTTATTACCCCGTACGAGTTCTATGAACCCTAGTGGTGATCTCTCTCGCCCTTTCATTTGATGTCCTGCTTCGACTCCCCAATTTCGGGGTTTCTAGCATCAGTTCCTTGACGTATATTGAAGCCTCTTTTTTCTGCTTGTTAATGGGCTTCCTCTTCTTACTTACCTGGTTTGAATTGAATTGTTTTCATTTTTGAATGATGAATTCCTTGTCTGATAGATCTGCTAATTGGTCTAGAATTAGCGGTTTTTTCCAAGTCTCTTCTAAGTTCCGAGTCCCATTCATCCTTTATAAGCTTGAAGGAGAAGACATGGAATCAGTCAAATTGTTTCAAGTTTTTCTGTTCATGGAAGCTTAATCCTTTTCCTATGGGAAGTATTATTGTTGTTATTTAGGTGATTATTTGTAAGATTTTTTTGGACTATGGAAATGTAAGTGAAAGCTATGTTAATTAAGGTTAGCAGAACAAACATTGATTATATATTTGTAATTTTTGTTTGAGATGATAATTGATAATTTTAATTCAGTGTTGCATGTAAATCAATTGTATGGAATTATGTTGATGTATCTTGAGTTAGAACTGTGGTTATCATGGAGAATTGCCTCAGAGTAGTAGACTGCATGTTTTGCCATCGGAAAGTTGCAAATAGCCAAATTGAGTGTGGCATGGAAGATAATTTTAACATGAGTTTCTGGTAAAATTACGAAGAAAAGATTTTGAAGTGATTTTACTGGAGGAATGAAGAAGTAGTTCCTATTGAAGATAAGCTAGTGAAGTATGTAGGTGGTTTGAGTATGTATTATGTAATGTAGAGAATGCGCCAATAAGACAAGTAGGTAAAATTAATATGAAAGGATTCATAAGACGAAAAGTGTTGACCGAAAGATACATGATAGAAGTTGGGAACAGGAATTATTCTAAAGAGGTTTGATGGTCATATTACTCTCAATAAGAATGAATGGAGGATTCTCATCACTACCAAAATATTGGGATAGGAGTAATGATGTTGTTGATTCTTGTTATGATTTTATCTTGGAACATTATATGTATGTAGAATTTCTCAAATGTTGATGTCTATGAGAACTTTCACAAATCAAGTTACTATTTTTCTATAATTTCCATAGAAATTGCTATCTTCTTGTTATACATTTTTGATAGAAGCGGCCTGTATGTGAGAAAGCAAACAAAAAGCCACTTTCCGAACATACAAAAAGTTTGAAATTCATTGTTATGGTGGTTTTGTTTCCTTTACAAGAGAACTTTTGAGGCTTGTGGATGTCTTTAGGCGTATTAGTAAAAGAGTTTGTTGGAGATGAAGAGATTAAATCTTTTATGTACTTTATTTGTTGCGAGATATTTTGTTTTTATGATAGCATTACAAGTTTTGTAATGTAATTAATTAATCATATACTTTGTAAATTTTTTTCGTCAATGGAATGTATACAAAGCTTTGTTCAGTATGGTGTCACCGATCACAAGCTCTCCATTTCCTCTTATTAATGGGAAGCTTTTATAAGAATGCTCATTTACATTAAATTATTCTATTGTTGAACATGCTTGGAAGTTTAAAAACATAAGGATACATCATCCTTTTTTTACTTTACATTCTAAGCTGAGTTGGCTTTCATTTAATTGATTGAAACTTTTCTCTGCATTAATGCTTATAACTAACCAGAAGCATTTTCATGCTTGATTTCTATTTCTATTGCGCTTGAATGTCTTGTCAAGGATTGTGGAACTTCTACTGTAATAATATAGTCCACTGATTATCTTTTAGTTGTTTATTGAAACATTTTTCTTCAACCCTTCCCATTTTTTGCTAATCTCTTTCCATCATTAGTAAAATATTTCTAGAATAACGTTCTTATTCATTACTTGCAGCACACTCATTTTATGCCCAATGTTTCAGGCTGCTTCTGTAAATAGCTAAACAAAAGTCAAGGACCATGCAACCTGGGGCAGATAAAATCGCAGATGTCCCCGCTAGACCTGCCCCATTTCTACCATCCAACCCACAGAATCCTCCTCCATTCACATCTTCAGGGCCTGTGGTCGGGGTTGGCAGTTCTCGACCCACTTCGCCCTTCATATCATCAAGGCCAATAGCTGGTTCTGTTCCATCAATTGCACCTGGAGCTTCTATGCCAAATTTTCCTAGGGCCATGGCTGCTTCGGACTCATCCTGGATTCCCCCACCAGTTAGGTTTAATGGTCCTGCAAATGTTCCACCATCAGCTTACAGCAAACAAGACACAAGTGTCTACCAGCCAACACAAGCTCCAAGGTTCACGCCACCTGCTCAACCTGTGCCTCCTTTTGGCATCACACCTCAAGCAGGACCACCAGTTATACCCCCTTCTGGGTCTCTTCCATCAAGCCAAATATCACCAGTTCCAATTAGCATTCCCTCCGTAGCTTCAAACCAAATGACTCCCAGTGCCAATTTCCCTCTACCTCCTTTCCAGCCATCTTTATCTGCACCAAGGCCGCCTGGTCCACCTCCACAGCCACCTTTACAAGCAGAATACAACGCGCCTCCAAGAGGTAGTGTGCCTCAGTCACCTGTAAATATGAGGTTTTCTGCCCCTGGTTCTATTTCACAACCACCCCTTCAGACATTTCCTGCAACTCGTCTTCCTCATCATCCTCCCCAAGGCGGATTTGCAGCCCCACCACCTCCTCCTATCGGCGCACCAATAGGCTTTGCATCCAGAGAACAAATGCAATATGCTAGTGCAGCTCCTCCTTTGGGAGGTTCCGTTCAAGGGCTTATAGAAGATTTTCAGTCAATAACACTTGGGTCTGCTCCTGGGTCAGTTGATCCTGGACTGGATTTTAGATCTTTGCCAAGGCCATTTGATAATAATGAGGAGACAATTTCTGTCCTTGAGAAATACCCTTTCAACTGCCATCCAAGATTCTTGAGGTTGACAACTCATGCATTACCGAGCTCTCAGTCGTTGCTTGCACGCTGGCATTTACCTTTAGGAATTGTGCTTCATCCTTTGGCAGAAGTTCCAGATGGAGTGAGTTTATTAGCTTCTTTCTTTATTGGTTATCTTTGTTTAATGCCCACATTTCACAAATTGGGATGTTTATTACATTTTTTCTTGGGATTTTGTAATTAAATTTAGGCTTCATTTTTCATTCTTTTTTTGTATTCACTAGACTGATTTAATGAGTTTAATCTTTTAGGATGAGGTGCCCATTGTCAATTTTGGACTGGTTGGCATTGTTAGGTGTCGAAGGTGCCGAACCTATATCAATGCATATGTGACTTTCACAGATGCTGGAAGAAAGTGGCGCTGCAACATTTGTTCTTTGATGAATGATGGTATGCTCCATTTAAGATTTTCAGCTTTAAAAGAGACCCATAGTAGGGCTTTGCCCTACCTCATATTTTCTTTGAATTTATTGCCAACAATCATTGGCTTGTTGATAAATTAGCACACTTGATATTGCTTAATTGAATTGTTTGTATATTGTTTACAAGTTTGATGAGGCTAGTAAATTTCCTTTGAAGTTAGTGTTATTCCTGAAAAAATGCATTTAGTACAAGATTGATAACATTTATAGACATGTACAAGCACGGTTCTGGTTTAAATGTGAATGTGCCAACCTGTTGCATGTTTTCTAACTTCCCCCGATGAGTTGATATGCTCTTGTTCTTGTTGAGGGAATTTGCTTTTTTTAACATAAAAATACTGATAACTATGCTTATGTGACCTACATTGACGGCCAAATACATCATTTTTTGGGTTGAATTGAAGCATGATGTAACAATTGGCATACATTTAACTTTTTTATGTAACAGTTGACACTTAAATTTTGCTTTTTTACATTTAAACCACCCAAATCTTTCATATCACATCAAAAGTACCTCTATTTTAAATTTTAAAAGGTGAAATTCACCTTTTTCATGTATAGTTAATATGGCATATATATGTAAAAATTGAAGTTTAGGTGTAAGGTATGTAAATACATAAGAATTTAGTGCTATGTATGTGGATCTTCCTACTTTTTATTATCCATCTAGGAAGAGAAAACTTAAGTTTCATGGCAATGAGTATTATAAGATAAGATTAAGGAATTGGAATATGTTTCCACATTTCAATGGTATGTTTCCAAAACATCATTTATGAAAGAAATGCTAAGAAAAAGCTTATTAGTCACCTATCTGATATTAAGATGGCGCCTAAGGGCAATTATTAGCCTAAATACACCTTAGTCATTTATCATTTATTATGGTTTAGTATAAATATGACTAATATGTTTAGGTTTAGGGTTATACATTAGATTATTATCTTGAGACGTATGTTTAGGGTTTGGGAGAGATATCCTACATCTCGAATCGTAGGATTTGGGAGATATGGTCTACCTCTTAAATTGTAGTTGTTTATCTCTATATGTTTGTATGGTGTTGTTTGGTGTTTGTGAATAAAATATTTGTTGTCCTAATTTTTTGTGTGGAAATCTGTGTCATATCTTATCAATTGGTATTTGAGCTCAAGATTCCGGGAATTGGATTTGACAAAAGAATTGATCGATGGGAGTTGAATAACTATGAAGGGATTGCGATGTTCAAACTCATCGGTATTGAATGGATCACGATGTATAGAGTTCGTGCTCTTTGATGTTTTGCTCAATGTCCATAATTCGGCAGCGAACTAGCATACAAGAATTTCGAGATTGCGGTGTCCAACGTTCTGTGCGACTTGCAGGAGTTACGAGCTAACCCATGTATAAGAATTCCTTAGAATTCCCGATCCTAGTTTTCCAGAGTTCCGCACGACGTCTGCTTCGAACTTGCTTACAAGAATTCTAGAATTGTGGTGCAGAGTTCTGCGCGACATGAAGGAGCTACTTGCTGAACTGCATGCGGAGTTCCTCGCGATCGAGATAGTTGAGGAATCAAACGAGATTGTGACATAAGGGAGTTTTCAAAATGGCCCAGGAGTAATGACAGCAAAAAAGGTGGATATTTTGGAGGAAAATTAGAGAAAGAAAAGAGACACATCAAATCTAAAATAGATGAACATTTCTCACCCATGGAGGGGCTGTTGGTGCGGAGAGTCACAACCCTAGAAGAAATGATGAAGAAGATCATGGAGATTCATGCAAAATCTTCTCTGCTACCCGCGGGATCGAGCGACGGCGTCGGGAACTAATGGGAGCAATTGCAACCAAAAGGGTTTGCATGACATCAGGACGTCGCTGCTTTAGGTTAATTGGGAGTTGCGTTATCGAGCCAAGGAATCAGGAGTGGACACGAACGTTAACAGTTGGAAGAAATAATGAAACCTTAAAACAACTGGGACAAACGGAGCAGACAAGATCGAGTGAAGGAGTTGGGAGCAGATTCGAGCGGCAACCTTTGGAGAAAATTGCATGACATCTAGAGGTTTGAAATGAGCGGCAGCAGACGGAACGTAACGTGTGATTCAGAGTTGGAGAAGATTGCTTTGAAGAATTTCAGCCTGGAAGAATGAACCATGCTGGGTGTGTCCCCAACAGAGGGCTGCTTCCAATCACATCGGTGCCTTTTGTTATAGCAACCTTCTGGGCGAAAGACAATTTAGAGGTAATGATGAGGACAAGACAGGTGGAGAAGAGCAGAGGAGTTTGTAAGGGATTGATTTGTACACTACAAAGTATTTAGGAGGGAGACAAGATGTTGATGCTTCATGGTGACCCTAATTTGTACAAAACTTTGGTGAAGCTGAAGACTATGATGAGGGACATTTAAGACACAGAGCTAAGATTGTTGATCGATTTGTACATAATAGAATATACATATGATATGAAGTTGGCAGAGATTCAGTGGATCGATAAGCTACTGGATGAATTGTTTGAGGTGGCGATATTTTTCAAGAATGACTTGAAGTCAGGGTACCATCATATTCATATGTGACCGAAGGATGTGCACAAATCTATATGTCAAGACGGTGAGGGTCACTACAAGTATTTGATTAAATGGAAATGTTTGTTAGATAATGATGCCACGTGGGAGCCATTTAACGTTATCCAATAATAATTTTTTCACCTTGAGGACAGGGTGTTTTTTTGGGAGGAGAGTAATGTTATGACGACACCCAAGGGTAATTTAGTCATTTATTATTGTTTAGTATAAATAAGGATAATATGTTTAGGGTTAGAGTTATGTATGAGATTATTGTTTTGAGACTTAGGTTTAGGGTTTGGGAGAGATATCTTACCTCTCGAATTGTAGGATTTGAGAGAGATCGCCTATCTCTCAAATTGTAGGTGCTTATCTTTATGTATTTGTGTTGTGCTGTTTGGTGTTTGTTAAATTATCTTTATGTATTTGATCTTTATGTATTTGTGTTGTGCTGTTTGGTGTTTGTTAAATAAATATATGTGGCCCTAATTTAAAAATCAATTCGGTTCCTATCATTGTCCTAGAAATTTGTAATTATTTGTATGCTACCAATGTCATATCTAATTTTATTAATCAGGAATCTCATTTACCCATCAAATTTGGACACATGGCTCCAATCATCCACCTTTGAAAAATTTCCAGCACATCTGGACACCTTATGTGTGAACCAATGGGAATGGCTATTCAACCAGGTAAAGCCTAGTGCAATGCCAGTCTCCTGGCCAAAATGTTCCGTAGTCTTACTTGCAGAGTGTTTGTGAATCCTTTTGCTAGTCCTTGTTCCCATGTTTTAGATTTTATAAGTGCAAGTTAAATTATACAGCGTTGTTATTTTTTCAATTCTTTTTTGATCCAACTAGTACCCCTAACTTGAATTTTGTGGTATTCTTCATTCTTGCCTTTAAGGATAAAATAAAAAATCCTACCCATTTTCACCCCTATATTTTATGATCCGATCAACTACATTTTATCATTCTAATACAGAAATTGAACATTGTCCTATTTTCTTCTTGTGGTGCAACACTCTTTCAAAATGTAGATTTTTTGTTGAAATATATTAGGAGCGCCAAGGTTACGTAGCTTTGAGATCTAATCACGCCACGGATATCTTAGTTATGACCCATATTGCACCATTTTGCGATTGCCTTGTTGCTGTGTGTATGTTTTGAATGTTCCAGTGTATGTTTAGTTTGTTTGAGCCATTCCTTTGTAATAATGCCCTGGATAGTAGGAAAGGGTGCTAATTGTAAATTAACATCTTGCACATTAAAGAGATATTTTACATAAATTAACAGAATTCCTTTGCATAGTCTTGCTATATGGTTTCATGAAATGCTTCGTTGTTCATAATACTGCATGTTGACAAATCTCATTCCATCCATTCATCACATTTGAAGTATTGGTATGAACTGGTGCACATTGAACATCATATGATAATTATGTAACAAAAAGCTGCTAAGTTTTGATAGTTATGTAATAAAAAGCTGCTAAATTAGGCTAAATTATAAAACAAAATTGTTGTGTATTGTAACAAAAGCTGCTAAATTATGTATGCAATTCTGGTGATCAGTTCCTGGGGAGTACTTTTGTGCTTTGGATGCTAATGGTAGAAGATGTGATCTGGAACAAAGGCCCGAGCTTTCAAAAGGTAGCGTTGAATTTGTTGCTCCAACTGAGTATATGGTGCGGCCACCTATGCCACCATTATACTTTTTTGTTATTGATGTATCAGTTTCTGCAGTTCGAAGTGGTCTTCTTGAGGTAAATATTTTTGTTGTTTTTACTTTCAATTTTGTGCTTGTTCTCCATTATTGAGGGGTAACAACGAGCCCGCTTAGCAAGCTTTATGCTCTTTGAGCGCATTGATTCCATCACCTTTCTTGTTAATGTTCTCAAAATTAATGTTCAGTCAACACCATGATCATGCAGGTTGTCGCAAGAACCATAAAATCCTGCCTTGATGACCTACCCGGCTTCCCAAGAACTCAAATTGGCTTCTTAACTTTTGACAGCACTTTACACTTCTACAGTTTGAAGGCATGTTTCTTTCTCCTTCCAGAAAATAAATTTTAAATGTCTCTCATAATTATCTAATGTTACACCCAATTTTCAACTCATGTGAGCCCTTTTTTTTTTGTTCAAATTTCTTGTGTTAGTTGAGCAACAATTTAAGTGATTCACTATCTTCTCCTTGCACCAGTCTTCCTTGTCGCAGCCCCAAATGATGGTGGTAGCTGATCTGGATGATATATTTTTACCATTGCCAGATGACCTTCTTGTGAACCTATCTGATTCAAGAAACGTTGTGGATGCATTTTTGGATAGCTTGCCGACCATGTTTCAGGATAATGCAAATATGGAATCTGCTTTTGGCCCCGCTCTAAAAGCTTCATACATGGTTATGGTATGCTATTTTCTTGGCGTTGCAATCTCATCACCACATTACCTGTATTTCACAATTCTATTATCAAATAGTTATTTTATGCAAACTTCATTACTATTTTTTTTCTGCAGAGCCAACTTGGAGGAAAGTTGCTCGTCTTCCAGAGCACTTTACCTTCTCTTGGTGTTGGCCGTCTAAGATTACGTGGAGATGATCTTCGTGTATACGGAACAGATAAAGAGCATAACTTAAGGATAGCCGAGGATTCATTTTATAAACAAATGGCTGCAGATTTTACAAAGAACCAGATTGCAGTAGATATATATGCCTTCAGCGAGAAGTACTCTGACATAGCATCTCTAGGTACCACTTAAGCAAATATTACATTTTAGAATGGCTACTTATGAAAATTTGGCCATCTGCATCACGCGTGCTATATTATTATTTGCAGGAACTCTTGCAAAATATACTGGAGGCCAGGTGTACCATTATCCATCTTTTAAGGCAGTTCCACACCAAGAGAAACTAAAACATGAACTTACAAGGGACCTTACACGGGAAACTGCTTGGGAAGCGGTGATGCGCATTCGATGTACCAAAGGTCTTTACATGATATAGTGCTGTCTACGTTAGCTACTTTGTGTTCTGTTTCTTTTCTTGAAATCCAATGGAAATATCCTCAAGATTTTTTTTATTTTAAATCTTTTTCAGGTGTACGGTTTACCACGTATCATGGGCATTTCATGCTTAGGTCTGTTGATTTGCTAGCTCTTCCAGCTGTTGATTCTGATAAGGCCTTTGCAATGCAATTGGCTTTAGAGGAGACCTTGCTAACCACTCAAGTTGTGTTCTTTCAAGTTGCTTTACTGTATCCTTATATTTACATGTAGAATAATATTTGAGGTTTTTTCCCAATCTTTTGAGTAATTCTAGAATTCAATTTTATCACATTAAACACCATAGTGGTCTTAGGAACATTATTGTAGATGCAGATTATATGTGCTATTTCAATTTTTATCTTTTGGTAATATGGGATTTGTGAATTTGTGATTGTAACATTTACGTTCTCTTTTTGCCATTAATTCCATGAGATATGATCTAGAAAGCTATCTATTTTAAATTAGGCTGTCTTGTATATCTCCATTTCTACAGATGGAATTGAGAACCTTCTTGGTTTTTTTTTTTTGTGTCATCTTCATACCAGTGTAGTTCTTGGTTTGGTTTCTGTTCATAGTGCTATTTTGGGCTTCCTAAACGAACTAGTTTAAGTTCATTTTCTTCTTGGACATTTGATATTTTATTTTACAAATTTTCTGCTGTTTTAGAATATGCTGAGTTACAAAGAATTGCTATCATTAAGTAGTGCATTATTGGTACTAATTGCCTTAAATCTACTTATTTTAAACAAGAATACTAGTGTTATCATTTTTCCTTAGCTAGGTGTCAGCTATACTTCTTCTTCAGGTGAAAGGCGTATTAGAGTCCACACAGCTGCAGTGCCTGTGGTACCCGACCTCGCTGAAATGTACCGCCAAGCAGATACTGGGGCCATTATCTCCCTATTAAGTAGACTGGGTAAGTCCTGATGCTACCATGTTATTTATTCACTTTTTTGATGTACTGTACTTACTCTTATAGTATCTATTTTGCATCTACCATCATAAATCTTAAGTTACCAATTTTCTGCAGCTATTGAGAACTCTTTGTCGAATAAGCTGGATGATGCTCGTCAGTTGATACAGTTGAAGATTGTGAAATGCCTGAAAGAGTATCGCAACCTTTATGCTGTGCAGCATAGGCTGAGTGGGCGGATGATATATCCTGAATCTTTGAAGCTATTGCCACTATATGCATTGTGCCTATGTAAATCTGCAGCGCTTCGTGGGGGTTTTGCCGATGCTTCTCTAGATGAACGTTGTGCTGCTGGTTATAGCATGATGATTTTACCTATAAGAAGGTTGCTCAAACTTTTGTACCCTAGCTTGATTAGAATCGATGAGATCATTATTAAGGTAACCAAGCACCCTACTACTTTAGGCAAAAGAATAATTAATTGTTGGCCTTCCAATATTATTGCATTGATGTGTAAATACTTGTTTTTAAGCTTTTGCAAGCTCCTAAATACTTTCTTGTGACTAGATCAGTATGCTATGGATTGAATTATGCACGCGGCACCACATGACTATTGAACATTTCCCGGCAACTTATATTTATTTGTCAATGATTTATGAGTTGCTGATATTATGGTTGCAGGCTGCTGATTCTGAAGACTCTCTTAAACAGCTACCGTTAAGTGTAGGGAGCTTAGACTCCAGAGGTCTATATATCTGTGATGATGGATTTAATTTTGTTTTTTGGCTTGGCCAGATGCTTTTAGCTGATATCGTCAATAAAATTCTTGGTGTTGACTCGTCCATGTTTCCTGATTTATCGAAGGTAGAGTTTCTTCTTCTCGCAATCCTTACTTTATTCATGCCTTATTGATTATATTGTGGTGTTATTTACTATGCATAGAAATTGGGTAGTTCCTTGTTATTTCTTATGAGACATTGCTGCTTAACTTTTAGGGTTCTCTGTCACATAATCGTTTAGTGATGTAATAGAGTGCTCACTACAGAATCCACTTGCTTGTGTTAGCTAAAACAGCGTACACTGCTGATTTCCAAACAAAATTTGATTTGGAAGAAGAGAACTGGGCTTGTATTGTCTTCATGTACGAGGGAACATATGATTCTGGAGTTTAAAGAAAATTTTTGTTTTCTCACTTTTGCCTTGCATTATTATTGTCATCATCATTATTTTATTCCAACTATGTATTTCAGCTCAAAATAGATTGATTAATTATGTCTATCATATGAATCTGGGTTTCTAATTATGTAATTTTTTTCTTAACGCTTGATCCTGAAGTTATGCAGAAAATTAGACAAGCTACGTTATCTTTTATTACAAAATTTGTATCTCATTAAAACTTGAGGTGAGTGTGAGTTTTTTCACTGAGTTGAAAGTACAAGAAAACAAGAAGTAAATATCTTTTGATCCATAAATTGATGATGTAGACATTGCAATAGTTTCAAGATGAAATCTTGAGGTTGTACGAGGTTTAACAAAAGTGGTTATATTTGTTTCTGTTATGATCCACACGTATTTCCGTAGATAATTAGGGCAAACACAAATTTTATTTCAATAATCCCAACAACTTACAAAAATGCAAATGGTAACCACTTACAATTCGAGAGGCAGACAATCTCTCTCAATTCCTATAATTCGAGAGGCAGGGAATCTCTCCCAAACCTTAGACCGAAGATTCACAACTCAATCTCATGCATAAAACATAACCTAGACATAACAAACCTATTTATTCCCAACAACAAAAATAATGAAAGACTAAATTGCCCTTAGGAGTACGAAGACAAATTTTTCCTTAGGATAGGCGCCCTCGTAACAATACGCCCCCCCAAAAAGACACCTTTTTCTCAAGGTGGGAAAACATGAGAGTATTCCTCGTCCCCCACCGCTGTCTCTATTTCTTTAGTCTCTGCTTCCTCGTCCTGTACTATGAGAACTTGTAATCTTTGATCCCCGCAACAGTGTGAGTAACCTTCTCATCACATCAAAAACATAACCTCTTGACTCTTTCTTCTAGATCTCCGTCTCTGTAAGACGCTTGAGTGTTTCTTCTAGTCGTGGTCCATTATTCGTGTCCCGTGCAGCCTCCCTCTGGACTTCCATTGGTTGAATTGTTGGCATTGGCATGGTTGCAACCATTCCGTACGACACTCCATTTGCGTTGCTTCTGCTAGCTTTCTTGATCTGGTTCTTGTTTACCATCATCTAGGATAGCTCCATCATCTCCCTCAGTTTCCGCGGTCTTCGTAGTCAGAGTGCTACCCGTATGTCGAGCTTTAAGTCTTTCATGAAGTTCATCTCCAGTCCTACTTCAGAAATCTTTCCTCGCGCCTTCTCCAAAAGGGAAGAAGAATAAAGGAATATTCCTCTTTTTGCAAATCCTACATTCCTTTCCCAAAATCCTCATCGTTCAGAATTAGTAAGTTTTTCTTAAAAAATTCCTTTAAAAACTTTCCTTCCTTCTTCGTGGTCCATGCAAGCTCCCAACCGAAATTCCATCAGACTGTTTCATGCCAATCCTACTGCCGAAAAGCCGGCAGAGCACTAGAATCAAGCGACAGAGGAAGGACAAGAAGTTTTGGATCTTTGTACCCGCTTCCCGTCGCTGCCTTCCACGAGACGGTTCGCAAAGAGTTCGTCGCCTGACAAAGGCCGCGAGTACGTCATTGTCTTCTTCTGTAAGCCGCTAGCCCCTCGTCTTTGCAGATCGCTGCAATCACGACTATATGTCGTCACCTCGTGATCCCGTCAATGTCTTCCCAGAGCGTCGAGAACCTGCACGTTATCTACCTCCAATCGTGAGTCTATTGCGAGTTTCCATCATGGTGGCGTGATCCAATCTGGCGACGGATATCAGAAAATTTGACACCACAATTTTAAAGATTTCAAATTTCGGATTTCAGCAGGTTTGATGAGGCTCTGATACCAATTTGTTATGATCTGAGACAGAAACCGACACGTATTTCCACAAAAAATTAGGGCAACCACAAATTTTATTTCAATAATCCCTACAACTCACACAAATACAAAAGATAAGCACTTACAATTTGAGAGTTAGGTGATCTCTCACAATTGTTACAATTCGAGAGGTAGGAAATATTTCTCACACACTAGACCTAAAACATAACTCATTCTCATGCATAAAACTTTGCACTAGACATAACAAATCTATTTATACCCAACAACAAAAATAATCAAAGGCTAAATTGTTCTTAGGCGTACAAAAGACAAATTTGCCCTTAGGCTAGGATCCCTCGTAACCATATCACAATTTAAAGTTATATAAAACTTCTAGAAAATATTATTTTGAGAGAAATAATTCTATTGATCCATATTATTCACATGTATGATACATATATAGAGAGAAAAAAATCACTCCTGATTTACAAACTTGCCAAATATATCTAACCTAAATTAGGAAAGGATATAATTTTGAAATAAAAATAAAATAACATAGAATAGGAATAGAATAAACTAATCAAGAGTTTTCTAAGTTGTCCCAATCAAATATTCTAAGATCTTCTCAGATTTTCACTCTCCCCCTCAAGCTGGGTTGTAGATGTTGTAGAGATCAAGTTTGATACTGAACTCTAAGAAGGTGCTTAAAGGAAGAGATTTGGTGAAGACATCTACAACTTGTTGGTGTGTCAGGATGTAGCTAAGCCGTATAATTTTTCCATTAACTTTTATAGATATGAAGTGTATATAAATTTCAATATGTGTAGTCCTATCATGATGTACATAATTATTGACAATACTGATAGCTGCTTTACTGCCACAAAACATCTGCATAGGACTATTGGAGCTACATCCCAATTCTCTTAACAATTTTTGAATCCAGATCCCTTCATAGATTCCCAAGGCAAGTGATTTATACTCTAATTCCGCATTGTTTCTAGCAACAATCACTTGCTTTTTACTTCTCCATGTCATTGTATTTCCCATTCATAGGAGCAGTTACCAGTGGTGGACATTCTATTAGTGGGTTTCCCATCCCAAATAACATCAATCTATACTTCCATCTCTCTGTTCCAATTTCTCAAAAATTAATCTATAATAACTAGTCATCTTGAGAAACCTCAGAATTTTGTATATCATCTCCAATTTCTAACCTCTTATATGACAGATAGATGAGGTCTTCTAATAATCTTTGATATCTTCCCTTATCCACATAAATACTTTTTTCTTCTCCCTTGAACTTCGGGTTGTGATCCATTGGAGTATCATCTGACTTACATCTAATCATCCCTGTTTCCTTTAGTAAATTTAAGATGTACTTCTTTTGTGATATAATGATTCCTCTCTTAGATCTTGTGTTATCTCCATACCTAGAAAATATCTCATGGTTCCTAGTTCCTTAATTTTAAACTCCAGGAAAACACTTTTTTAATCTTAAGAATCTCTCTTTTATCATCACCAGTAAGAATCATATCATTCTCATATACTATTAGTGCAACAATAATCTTACCTTCCTGGGTGTGTTTTACAAATATAGTATGATTAGCTTAACTTTGAGAATATACATTAGATTTCATAGTTTTTACAAGCCTTTTAAACCACGCTCTTGGTGATTGCTTAAGTCCATAGAGAGACTGCTTGAGCTTGTATATTTAGTGTTCGTTAGAATCATTCTCAAGTCATAGTAGTATCTTCATATACACTTCTTTTTAACCGTAATTATGGAAGACTTTTCGTGTCAAGTAGATGTAGTCCCCGCTCCTTGTTCACTGTCACTGAAAGGGGAATTCTAATAGTGTTAAGTTTAACAATTGGTGCGAAGGTTTACTAATAGTCGATCCCAAAGGCTTTAGTGAAACCTTTGCAATAAGTTCGGCTTTGAATCTATTACCTCCATTAGCTTTGTGTTTGATTTTGAACACTTATTTGCACCCAATCGGCTTCTTATCCTGAGGGAATTTAGTAAGAATTCATATACCATTATGCTTTAGGCTCTAAATCTCCTCTTCATTTGTTTTCCCCCATTCTGAATTTGCAAGAGCTACATGAATGTATTTAGGAATCTGCATATTATCAAGATTAGAAACATAAAGTTTTATGGGATGGGATAGCTTCCCATAAGCTACATACTCCTAAATTGGATATCTAATGCATCTTTCTTTGTCACCAACATCTGAAGAGGAAGAGGATAAAAGTACCAAAATCCTTACCCAAAATTTTAGGTGAATGTGGACTTATATTTTTGTTCAAGCTATTCTATCTATGCAAGTTGTCTTCCACCTACTCAAGATTTTTCTTCCTCATTGTATATACACGATGTTCTTTGTTCTGGACTTTTGATTTGGTTGGTTGAGTTGGTTGGGAATCTCAACCAGGATGGGAGGGCTAGGTGGAGTAAGTGGTGAGACCATGCAGATCAAGTGCATTCCAAAATTATTGTTCATTTGCACTCATCCCTGAACATTAAATTTGGGGTAGTAATATTAATTTTCAGAAAAATATGTCATCCATGAAATTGTAGCATTTTTTTGGTAACATGATAGACTTATACCTCTTTTTGTTGGTGTCATGCTCATGAAAATACATTTTATAGATTTAGGGTCGAATTTTGTGTGATTTTGGGAATGATCACGAACAAATGATACACATTGAAAAATTTTAAGTGGGATGGTAGAATTTAAAGTTCAGATCTGAGGATAAGAAACCATGAAAACATGAAGAGACGTTTTAAAGTTAAGTGAGCTAGACATTCGATTGATAAGATATGTTGCAGTGAGAACTACTTCCCCTAAAAAAATTTTAGGAATTTGATGGGGTATTATAATTGAGCTGTATACCTTAAGGAGATGCATATTCTTTCTTTCAACTATCTCATTGTGTTGTGGGATATTAATACATGAACTCATATGGATGGTTTTTTTTTTGAAAGATAGGACACAAGAATGGAATTGAAATATTCCTTTACTTTATCAATTTTGAGTATTTGAATTTTGTATTGTAATTGAGTTTGAATCATGTCATATACAGTTTGAAACATTTGAGCAGTTTCAGATTTCTCCTTCACTAGGAATACTCAAGTGGTTCTAGTTTGATTGTCAATAAATGAGATAAACTATCTTATTCTACTTATGAGTTTCACCCTTGAATGTCATCACTGTGGAGGGGTGTGAGAGTTTGTATTGGGTCAGAGGATAGTTATTTTTAGTGTGTTTGACAAGTTGACATATTTACATTGATATAAACTATATTTTTTTATTGATAAACAAATGATGATATAACTTAATAACATAATTGAAATTGCAGACAACAATGCCATAACAAGCCAGCCAATCACGTTCTCCAAATCTATCACATGAAATTCACAAAAGCTAGATTGAAATTTAGCAACACAATTCAGGTCTTAAGTAAGCTTGATGATAGAAAGTTGCAATCTTGTTTGAGAAAATATAATACTGAAGAAAACTGAATATATTTGGAGACTTTTGCATCTCATTTCCCAATAATCTTAGAGTGAAGTTTATGGGCAAGTCTAACAAATTTGGGGCTGGTGATTTCTTGGTAGTTGATGAGAGCCTCATGTGATCAAAAACACCTAAATCTATTATCTAAGGTCAAAATCCGCTTTTGTTAACAAGATAGGAGGATATGATATCTTGATGTATAATAAAGCTAGTAGGCTCTGGTGTAGAAGCATACATCTTCATTCTGTATTTGGTCATAAACCTAATTCACATTTAGGGTTGGAAGAATTCCAAGCTGCTGCAAGTTGCAGGATTCTTGGCTGCTTCTTGCCGCAAGACTGGAGGAACATCTGAAAAGCCGGAGAGGTCTGCTTGCTCGATAGAAGCTACCTGCGGCTGTTGGCTGGTCGCTGCCTGTGGCTGCTCTGTTGGCTCGGAAAAGAGCAGCTGGGTCACCAGCGGACAGCAGGAAGGCTTGGAGGAGTGCCTGGAAGCCTGCTGCTTGTTGTAGGATGGGATTTGACTGCTGTTTCTGCAGGTAGAAGAAGGGCTGCTACAGGAAAGGTGAGAAAAGCAGCAGGCTGCAGGAATGGAGTATTCCGAGGCAGCAGGAGAAGTGCCAGCTGATGAGAGCTGCTGCAGAGACGGCAGGAAAAGGCCCCTGCAGGGACAGCTGAAGGCCGGTACAGAAGGGAGGCTGCTGTTTCTGCTGCAGCTGCTGCTTCTGCTTTCTGAAGGAGGGTTCTCCCGCTGCTTCCGGACTTTGGCTGCTGAGAACCGCTCAGAACTGCAGAAGATTCTGTCAATGCTGCTGCTGTAGGAGTTCTGTGGGAGGAGGAAGACCTGCAGGGAAGAGTTTCCTTGCACTTTCAGAAGAGTGTCGACGAAGTAAAGTTCAAAGGCCTGATGTGCTGCTGCTGCCATGTCTGTTGTCTTTGCTGCTATGGGAAATGGATGCTGGCTGCAGAACCTGAACAGAACTAAACAAGCTGGCTTTGGGAGGATTCCGAAGAGGGCCTGCAACTTGCAGGAAGAGTGCCGGCTGCAGAGAAGAGGAATAGTTGCAGAAAAGATGAGAATTCCAGCGGCCAGGAGGGGGTTCAGGCGGCAGAGGAAGAGTGCAACCTGGGAGATTTCCGGCAGCAAGAGGGGCCTGCAGGGAGGAATCCGGCTGAGGAAGAGCAGATTCTAGCTTCCTGCAGGGAAGAGGAGATTCCGGCTGCGTTCAAGAAGGAGGTCCAGCTCTTGGCAGGGGAGATTCCTGCTCTAGCAGGAGAGTTTCTGGTCTGGCTGAAGGGATTCTCTAGTTCTTACAGAGGTCCAGATGAGTTTCCAGCAGCAAGCAGGAGGTCTACTAGGTGGATTGGAATGGTTGGAGGGAGTGGCAACAACAAAGGATTGCTGGTGGTAGCAAGGGGGAGATGCAGAAATGCTGGGACAAGTGTGGAGGCTGTTGTTGCTTTGATTGATGGCAGCGAGGAGTTGGGGTGGATAACGGTGGCGACAACATGAAGGAGGTGTTCCTTGACTGTCCTGGGCTGTAGCGACTCGATGGGAGGATTGGGATAGCAGGAAGGAAGTGTGGTTTGAGCGGCATCAATGCTGGAAGGAGAGGGGAAGGTGGCTGGTAGTCTGAGGACTGTAGAAAAAGAGGAAACCGAGTGCTGTTGCGGGCAGCTGTAGCGAAGCACGGCTGCAGGGAGCGAAGTGGGAGGATGCGGAAGGGAATAGCAGGAAGATAATCACCACCTCAAGAGAGAGTACCACCCAATCCTTTGGATACAGCCCTCGAAGGGGACGCCAACGACTGCCCTGACAAAAATCTGAATTTTGGAATTATTTAAAAGCTAATCCTAAGCAAGCAAACCATACATATATAATAGCTAGTAGATAAAATGGGAATGAATTAGAATATGAAGGAAATAGAATTAGGAAGGGAATAGAAAAATTCAGGGGATCAAACAGGGAAAAATCTATCGCGGTCCTGTAGCAGCTACAGTACCACATTTCGTTAAGCTCTCGCATCAAATAGTACTTATTTCTTGGCCTTGGGTGAATGTTTTGGCTGCACATAATGGTTAGTGAAAGCTATCTAAACTTAGATTTATGATGTGCATTGTTGGCTTAATATTCTCTTCTTTTATAGTTGTAATTACATAAAGGGCCAACTCATGGGAAGAAATGGTAATACGAACTTCATTCATTTAAATAGCCATGATTTTTATATTTGCATTGCCTTAAATTTGATATTTAATGTGTTAAAGAAGAAATCTCTTTATGATGTGTATTATCTAATAGAACCTTTGTTATACATAAAGGAGTCATTATGATGTCATGGTACTACGACATAGACATACTCAAGGTCATAGGTTATTTCACTATGTAATAGTTTCCCAGAAGACTATTTCCTAAATCTCCCCTTCAAGCTGGGAGCATATATATCAATTAGCTCGAGTTTGTTCATGGCATGAAGAATTAAAGTCATCTCAAAGCCCGGGTAAATATATCTAGTTATCCTGAATCAAAAGCATGAGCTGTAATGATATTTTTTTGATAGCTTCACATTTCAAATGAATTGATGGCCAAGTTTGATTGCTTTGTTCTTTCAAAGAACTTGGGATTATTGACAATGTGGATGCAACATGATTGTCATAGTTTCGTACCATTAAAAAAAACTCAAAATTTCTTCGGAGGGCCTTAACCAGTTCATTTTGCTTATGAAGTGTTATATGGTTTTCTACTTTGCCACAATTTGTTTCTTATTTTGCTATGGGACAAATCTATCTCCAACAAACATACAATATCCGATGAATTCCTAATTTTTTTTGTTGTGATTTTCATGTGTTGATTCACCTCTGCGTTTGATGTTGATAGTAATATCAATTTGCCAACTAATTTCTAATAAGGAGATATTTTGTATGTTGACAATAAGATAGAGATTTTTTTCCAACCAACCACTAATAATGGGGAGTGTCCTTGACAATTTCATCTTCATTGGCATCATTCTATTTGTTAATACGAGTTTTATCATGATTGCAATTTAAAAGACTTGTTTCTTAAATTGGTTAGTGTTACATTTTCTGAGAAGAAAATAACTTTTTTGTAGCACATTCAATCTCTAGAAAATATTTGGAATGGCCTATACCTCTGGTTTGCAACACTTTTGTAGGCAGCACATTAGTTTAGTTATCCCTCTATCATTAACCTTATAAATATAATGTCATCCACATAGATTGTCCAGATAATAAATATAGATGAAATTTATTTTGACAAAATGGAGTTATCTGTTGTGGTGTTGTGAAGGACAACCTCAAAAGGAGTTTTATGCATTATATTGAAACTATCTCAAGGCTTTGGTTAAGCCACGGATGGTATTGTTGAGCTTATATACTTTGTTTCTTAAATTGGTTAGTGTTACATTTTCTGAGAAGAAAATAACTTTTTTGTAGCACATTCAATCTCTAAAAATATTTGGAATGACCTATACCTCTGGTTTGTAGCACTTTTGTAGGTAGTGTATTAGTTTAGTTATCCCTCTATCATTAGCCTTATAAATATAATGTTATCCACATAGACTGTCAAAATAATAAATATAGATGAAATTTGTTTGACAGAATGAAGTTTTTTGTTGTGGTGTTGTGAAGGACAACCTCAAAAGGAGTTTTATGCAATATATTGAAACTATCTCGAGGCTTTGGTTTAGCCACGGATGGCCTTGTTGAGCTTACATACTTTGTTCTATTCTTCGAGCAACATATCTTGGTGGATATATATATCATAAATGAGGCTTTCATAGAGGAAGGCATTAGTTACATTCATTTGTAGCAATGGTTAATCTTAATTGAGTACAGTCGACATTGCTAAAAGATCTCATAAATAATGATGATTATATTCCATATTTGTTATAACTTTATATTTAGAGGGTTATAAATTGTATAAGGGATCTTAGGAAACTCTATTTATTTTTTTTTTCTTAATTAGAAAGATTAGCTGTCTCTTATATTCGTTACTATTTCTTTCCTTGTTTATTGTATTATATTTTTATTGCTTTCCTTACCTGTAAGTCTTGTAATGAGTATTTTTATCCTCCTTTGCATCAATAAGAATCAAGTCCTCTTATACTTTTCCAATGTAAAATCAACCCTAATGCAATTTGATTTTTTCAAATTCACATTCTAAGAACGGATAATGAGACTGAATATTTCTAAGAATAATTTAAGAATATTGACATTCTAATAAGGGAAATGATAATCAATTTCAAACAAAAATTGACATTCTAAGAACGGATAATGAGACTGAATATTTCAACAAATATTTGAGAATATTTATTTAGGAAAAAAATATTCTACATCAATCCACTTGTTGTGACACACCACAACAAAATAATATTGCTGAAACAAAAAATAGACATTTACTCGAAGTTATAAGAGCACTTATGTTTTCCATGAATGTTCTTAAATATCTTTGAGGTAATACACTCCTTACCTCCTGTTATTTAATAAACAGAATGACATCTCGAGTTCTGAAATTTAAAACACCTTTACAAGTCTTAAAAAAATATTTTTTCACATATAATATAACAGCTAATCTCCCTTTAAAAGTTTTTGAATGTGGTTGTTATGTGCATATCCCAAATATGTTTCGCTCAAAACTTGATCCCAAAGCTGAAAAATGTGTTTTTAATGGGTATGTTTCCAATAAACGCAGGTACAAATGTTTTAATCCTGAAAAATAAAATTTTTTGAGAGCATGGATGTCAAGTTTGTCAAGGATCATCCGTTTTTTGAAAATAATTTTCTTCAGGGGGAGAATTTAGTTGAAGAAAATAATTTTTGGGAAACTTTACCCATTTCTTTAAATAATTCTGATATGGAAACTAGGGTCAGCATTACCAATCCTATTTTGCCAGATGTTACTTTATTAGAGACAAGGGGAGTAGTACTTCCAACAGATCATAATCCTCAACATGAGTTGCAGGTTTATAGTAGGAAGAAATTCTATAAAGTTACTACAACCCCAATTGTTCCCTCAGCAGATACTCAATCACCTTTGTCGAATAATGACCCTACAACTTAGAGTAACCTTCCCTCCTCTACTTCCACTCCTTCTGATCTTGATCTTCCAATTGCTTTCAGAAAAGAAATCCGAACAAGCACGAAACATCTTATCACACAATACTTGTCATATGAAAAACTATCAAAAAATCATAAAGCATGTGTCTAAGATTTCTAATATGCTTGTTCCAAGAACTGTTCAGGAAACATTAGGTGAACCGAGTTGAAAATTAGCTGTGATGGAAGAAATAAATGATCTTAAAAGAAATAACACTTGGATGGTCATTGATTTACCTAAAGAAAAAAAGACGGTAGGGTGAAAATGGGTGTTCACGGTGAAGTTTAAAGCTGATGGAAGTGTGGAGAGATACAAAGCGAGACTAGCAACAAAAGAATTTACTCAAACTCATGGTATTGATTACCAAGAGACTTTTGTTCCTTGTTGACCTCATTTTTAGTGAGGTCTTAGCCTTCTACTCTTAGAACCTAGGATCTAGTTTTAGGAGTTCTTATTGACCATCCTAGCGGACTAGCAATGGAGCCTACCTCCCGTAGAACTTCAAGCCACTTCTTGACTCATTTTTGTGAAGAACTCGCATGAGTGGTTCCAAGCACTCAACCTTTAGTTGCAAGGGCTAAGGACCAACATGTAGAGGGTCCGAAAATGAGTTCCTATAGGATCAAACAACCTTAGGTGAACCCTTTGTGACTCGATTACTCACGAACGCTGCAATTCATGCACTCACTGCATCACACACGATTTTGGCTTAAATCGACTCGTCCGTCGGCAAACTCGCTCGAACGACCTCGGATGACGAAACGGACCGCGCTGACGCGTTCAGAACGTCTACTTTAGCTAGAAAGGACACCCATATTGTTGTGGTTCCACACTCGCGCGAACTGCACGGATATCGATGCACCTTTTTTTTAGCGGTGTGCGGGCCCGGGCTTAACTC
>NW_018164444.1:4078511-4079393 GCF_001263595.1 Phalaenopsis equestris
GTCGAAGAGGCTGGATCGGGCCTCCCGCACCGAAGCCGCAGACCCCGCTTGCTTCTCCTCCCCCAATCGCTTCCCTCTGTGCGACGGGACTCGTCCGATCCCGCCTCCCGCGCAGAAGAAACTCCGCTCACCTGCTTCGATATTCTCTGCACCGAGGCTTTCGACTCTTTTCTCTGTCACCTGCTTCAACTCGCTCGACTTCGTCTCTTCACCCTGAAGGAGGAGACGAGCAATCTTTGCTCGCAGTCACTTACGTCCTTTTAAGCACAACAGCTAAAGCAGAGGAGAACAGCTACTACATCAAATTCTTCCAATTTTTTTTTATCTTCTGCAAACACAAGGTGATGGGTTTCTTTGTCTTATTATTATTATTATTATTATTATTATTATTATTATTATTATTATTATTATTTACTGACAGAATGCTAGGAATTGAGTGGCATGCTAGTAAATCTTTCTTAAGTTTTTTTTTACTTTACATTGGCATGCTGTGTTCTTTCATCTGCATTGCAGGAATTCTTTTAAAACTATTTAATCTGCATTATTTTACAGCACTGTCTCACAACAATTGATTTTAATATGTCATATATTCTAGTATAAAGTGCGGTGGTTATTTGAAAGTTGAATGATAGTGAGCTGAATTGTATAATAAATTGAGAGTAATGCATAATGTGATAAACAAATAAGCATGATTAAACGACTGGTGACGATTGAAATTTTTTTTACTATTGCGGAGGCTTTCTCTTATCGAAATTGTGAAGATCCTTATGTTGATTAAATGAGTTTGCTTGCCTGAATCGATTGTTTGGATAGGAAGAATTACATGCATGCCGCTCAATTGCTATGTGCTTGCATATCTATTACATTGGCTTCGATTTTTAC
>NW_018164444.1:4082285-4121544 GCF_001263595.1 Phalaenopsis equestris
TAATAAAATTGGCAGGATTGAACTATTGAATAACATCTTTTCCAAAACATAACCACACAGTAGGATAGTTTGGGAAGTCACTGAGGGTTCTCCTCAGGATCTGTGACATCCCCTACCTTTTCTTTCCTTTGGACTCCTGAAATAACTGTTCATGTTTGAGCCACTCCCATTTGCCCTTCTACGTCCTACCTTGAAAACCTGAACCTTGAATTCTTGAAGACTAGAACCATTGATCATTATCGAGAGTTTTTTCAAATGATTCCCGTCATTTGGGATGTAATTAACTATAGGGGCTTGCCTCTATAGGGAACTTGGAACCCAGGTAAAATAAACCCTATTTAATCTTTGTATTAAATAGGGGAACTTGTCGGTCATATATAAAAGGTTCGCTGACTAAACGGATGTCACAAATCTCTTAGTTTGCTGGATTGGGTCTATCGCCGAGGTCTACACTTATCTTTCGGGAGGGTGTAGTATTCGCGGTATCAGGCACGATTATGCAAACTATTGGACGAATGAGATCCATTTGGTCTCATTTTTCAAAAAATTAAAACACATTACTTTCAAAACCCAAACTATATATCTTTTATATTTAAATTAAATCTCAAAAATTATTTTCATATATCATATTTTTCAAATAAATCTAATCGAAAAAAAGTTGACCGACATTCCTGTTGCTAAAATTAACTCTATTAGAGTACTTCTTTTTCTTGCAGTTAACTTCGACTGGCCACTTCATAAATTTGATTTAAAAAATGCATTTTTAAGTAGAGAATTGCGAGAAGAAGTATATATGGACCTACCACCCAGATTTGAAGAAAAATTTGGAAAAGGTAAAGTATGCAAATCAAAAAACTCTATTTAAAAAACTCTATGTATGGGTTAAAGCAGTATCTTAGAGCTTAGTTTGAGCGTTTTGGTGGTGTTATCAAGAGACATGGATTCTCTCAAAGCCAAGCTGATCACACTCGTTTTTTCAAACAATCATCAAAGGTAAAATAACCATTGTGATTGTGTATGTAGATGACATAATCATGACAGGGGATGATAGTTTGGAGATTAACAACCTGAAGAGGAAACTTGAAGCCGAATTTGATATTAAGGACTTGGGAAAGCTGAAATATTTCCTCGGAATGGAGTTTGCAAGATCCAAGGAAGGAATTTTTGTCAATCAACACATTAGGGAGATTAACCTTTTTGGCTCACACTCGACCTGACATAGCCTTTGCAGTGAGTGGTGTGTGTCAATTCATGCATTCATCTGGACCTACTCACTTCGAAGCTGTATTCCAAATTTTGAGATATCTCAAAAGAACTCCTGGAAAAGGACTTTTGTTCAAAAAGGGAGAACATCTTCTAATAGAGGCCTACGCAAATGCAGATTGGGCAGGAGATGTAAATGATAGAAGATCCACATCAAATTATTGTACCTTTGTAGGCGGAAATCTGGTTACTTGGAAAAGTAAAAAACAAAGTGTGGTAGCAAGAAGTAGTGCTGAAGCAGAATTTCGCTCGATGACACATGGACTCTGTGAAGTATTATTATGGATAAAAAGACTCTTGGAAGAGTTGGAGATTCCTATACCAGCACCTATTAAAGTTTATTGCGACAACAATGCTGCAATCTCTATAGCTCATAATCCTGTTCTACATGACAGAACAAAACATGTAGAAGTTGACAAACATTTCAAAAAGTTGACAAACATTTCATCAAGGAGAAGATAGATAGTGGTGTGATATGTATGTCCTACATACCCACTGCTAGTCAAACAACAGATTTTATAACAAAAGGCCTTTCTAAAGTGCAACACGAGAATCTAGTTAGCAAGCTTGCCATGAGTGACATCTTCATGCCAGCTTGAGGGGGAGTGTTGAAAGATCTCATAAATAATGATGATTATATTCCATATTTGTTATAACTCTATATTTAGAGGGTTATAAATTATATAAATTGTATGAGGGATCTTAGGAATCTCTATTTATTTTTTTCCTTAATTAGAGAGATTAGCTGCTTCTTATATTTGTTATTATTTCTTTCATTGTCTACTGTATTATGTTTTTATTGTTTTCCTTACCTTTAAGTTCTGTAATGGATATTTATACCCCCTTTGCATCAATAAGAATCAAGTCCTACTATACTTTTCCACTGTTTTCACGACAAAAACATTTGGATAGTTTTGATCATCATATACGTTGTAAAACATACAGCAATCAAGCATTTCTTGTGTCAATCATATAGCAATCAAGCATTTCTTGTGTCAATTAA
Organism: Phalaenopsis equestris; assembly: GCF_001263595.1. Taxonomy (NCBI): domain Eukaryota; kingdom Viridiplantae; phylum Streptophyta; class Magnoliopsida; order Asparagales; family Orchidaceae; genus Phalaenopsis; species Phalaenopsis equestris. The sequence continues at coordinate 4,084,552 of NW_018164444.1, forward strand.
TAGGTTGTTAGTATGAAAGTAGATGGTTTGATCCCATTGACATTATACTTATTTAATGCCATGTGTATCCAAATTCCATGTATGCTAGTTAAACATGGCAAACATTTCATTATCTTAGTTTTACTTTAACCACAGATCCTAGAGTGTCTCTTGGTATGTTCTAGAAATCAAAATCAAAGGTGAAGAGCAGAGCAAATGCAAAAAATTAAATGAAAAATGATCAAATGCGAAATTACGTGTAAAATTGATAGGATGATCATTGCAAAGTTGCTTATCTTTCTGAAGGGCAATATATATTGAAAGTTCAAAGAATTCTCCAAGAGTTGGATTTTCAATCCGATTTGGACAATATGGATGTAGGAGCATGAAGTATCCGTGTGGAAGCTCTACAAAGGTGGAGAGCTAATTATAGGCTTTGGGAAGAAGAGTAATTTGGTGAGAGGATGTTCAGGTTAAAGGGGTGGTGGGAAGTATTGAGAAGTTATTGAAAAGTAATATTTTATAGACTATATGTGCATCAGGTAATAGGATCATAATATACGTCCCCTTTTTGAGAACAAGAGTCTCCTAGAAAGATACATTGAATGACACAAGGAGAGAGTTTACCGTCAATTCTAAAAGAATGCACAAAATAAATATAATAAAGGCATTTATGTGTCATAGAGAAAGAAGGATTGCTTGAGATAGAGAATGGAAATGGAGGTGCCATCATTAAGTTATTTAAACTGTATATGATTAATAAAGTAGCATGTAATCAAAATTTTGTCACTCCAGAGTTGACCTGGAACATTCATATGAAACATCAAGATTCATTCTAAGTCATGCAGATGATGATGCTTTTCAAAGTCCTATTTTATTGAAATGTATATGGTCATAAAGTCTGATGAACAATTCCATTATCATCACATAATAGACTAAATGGAGGCTACATAAACTCCAAAGAATTATTAGTATAAAGATTTGCATTCATAATATATAAATGAAATTTAATTTCCTGATAAAAGTTATTGAATACGTACAAGAAAATTGGAAAAATATATCCATGTGGTATTGGAGGATTAAGAACTTAAATATCGGAATGAACTAGCTCATTATAAGACACCACTTGGGCTCAACATGAAAGATGAAAATGATACCAATGATGTTTATTTAGGTCATATGCATTGCATTTGAAGTTGGATGATGGGGTGGTATAAAGTATCTCTTGAAGTCTGTAGTGGCAGGCAACCCTAATGAACATGCTATTGATATAAGAGTTACGCTGATAAAGATGGCATACGTGACCTCAGGTGTCAATCAATAAATTTGATTAGCTTCAAATCCTTTTACATTGAATTGAATAAAATGTTATAAAATATTTGTGAATTTTAGTGAGATTGGATGAATAATATTTTGACAAAAATTGAGAAGCATTAAACATTTGGGATGTATGAACATTAGGAAAGACGGAAAAGGCCATATATGAAGAAATTCAAAATTAAAACCTAGTTTGTGTTAGGAAAAACAACCACTTTACTACCATAAGAAGAACTGACATTGGGAACTTACAGATTCTTGAGAGTGCTAGATAAGGCATTCATAATCCTCTTGAGAATGTTTGATAAACACTAAATGGGTTGTGGGAGTGGAAATGCCAGCAACTGCTAGATAGGACAAAGTCATGTTGAGCAGGAGAAAGTTGACTTTGGCCCGTCAGTGCTCTAAAGGATGATTAGTATAACTGTAGTGAGGGCAAAGAGAAAAGGTCATTCCACCTCAACCACATCTACTGATGGTTTGACCACCATGGCCATGATCATTGCAACTACCATGATGGCCTATATCAAGAATAGATTCGTTTTAAGTTGGCAGAATGGGAGTCAAAAGCTCAGTCACCTAAAGTACCATCAAGAGAGTATTTGTAATGTCAGGGATGATAGAATCTTTTATCAGTGGAGATTTTGTTTGTTGGAGTGAAGAATGGAGTTCAAAGAGAAATTTGGTTACAAGGAATTCCACATTTTTTACTGTCAAATGAACAAATAATTAGTAAAGGGTATGTACTATAGTAGCTTATCACACTTGCGCCATGGGGTACTTTAGTATTCTTGGATGGGCAAATTATGTTGTTGGAGGGAACAAAAAATTAAGAGTTGAAAGTATAGGCATTGGAGATGATCATGAAAATAAAGGAACAAAGAAAGTATTACATCTTGTTAGCAATGGATTGAAATATGACACCTAAGGCAATAAAATGTTCAACACAATCCGAGTAACTAGGCAAAAACAGTGTAGTCATGATTGTCGTTTTGAAAATTTGATGCTGTCATCATGATTTGAAGGAGATGCATCAAGGTGATGAAGTTTGCATGAGAACAAATAAGTGAAATGCCTTTATTTGTAGGAGTTAATTGATATCATTAAGTTTCATATTGATATTGGTGGTAGAGTGTTTGAAATCATTGAGAGGAGATTGAGGAGTCATGATATTCTTGAGAGAGAACAGAGAATTGAAGAGTAAACTTAAACCTTTGAGAACGGAAGATGATGGAAGGGCCGAATCATAGGCAGTGAGTGAGTGATGAGGACTGTAGTGTCTAATGATAAGTGGTTTTGAGGCCATGGGTGTGATCTAGCATTGAGGTTGGGTAAGAACGTGTGCGAGTCATCAGCGACATAATAGCAAGCATCATAATAGGAGATGGATGTTAGGGAGAGCAAATGTGAGGATGTAATAATATAATGAGTGATTAGTAGTGAAATGTTTGCTAGGCAAGAACAGGGAAGCAAAAGTGTAATAGGTGCAAGCACATGTTGGAGTTAGTCGCAGCAACAAGAGAGAGAAGGAAAGTGATGGTCGCTAGGGTTAATGTTAACTTCTTTGTATATCATGTTAGAGGAGAAATATCTTTCTTGTGTGTAGTATTCAATATGGGCATCGTCTATTTCTGAAAGAGAAGGCAATACATTGTTTTGAGGTACAACAAATTAAATATAATTTACTAATTACTTATTGAGTAGTTACCTAAAATAATATCTTTTATACTAACATAATAATAATAAGGTAACATAATTTTGTTCATGGATTTACTCAGGGTTTGTATTATTTAAAAATTTTAAAGTTCATAATTTTGACATCTTTTATGCTCAATGAAAATGAAAGATGTGATAAGGTAATAAAATGTTCTTGGTATCGTCTATTTATGATAAATAAGGCAACACATTTTTTTGTGATACAATTAAACATATTTTATTAACAACACTTTGAGTAGTTGCCTAAAATAATTTATTTTATGCTGACAACATAGTAATAATAAAGTAACCAAATTTTGTTCATGAATTTTACTTGAGTTTGTATTATGTAGAAGTATACAACTCATAATTATGACATCTTTTCGGTTCAATAAAATGACAGATGTGATTGCACAACATATTGAATTTAATCTAGCTAGACTAAGTCTTGAACCAGAGCAGTTCATGAATTTAATTATATTAATGGATTAGATTTGTTTTGATTTAAATTAGGTAGAAATTGTGATTTTGGATAATCTTAACTTGTTTCAAGCAAACTACAGGATTATATTTGAATTTGAAGAATATTTGTTTCAATTTGAATTGTAATAACCAATTTTGATAAATAGGGCGTGGGTGTTGTTTTCATTTTTATGTTTTAAAATTTAAAATTAACTATTCTTAGCGTCTCTATTTATCTTTTCATTTTGTATCATCTAAACATTTGAACTTTCTTTTCACTCGGTACTTCATCATGGGAAATTGAATTCCAACTTTTAATTACTTGTGATATTTCTTATTCTCTTAACTTGTCTATTACTGATTCTTCTCAACCACAACCTTCTACTATGTCCCTTTCTATGACGCAATCCCCTTGGCTAACATTGGATTCCTCCTACACCTCTTTCTACTTCATCAATGACATTCATATTATGTTAGACACAAGTCCTATTCACCCCATTCGAAATCCTCCCTTTGATTTCCATCATTTTTTACATTAAATTGGTGTTAGAGCCTAAATCAGCTAATTCAATCTCCTTTCCAACTTAACCTTCCCATATACCAAGCAAATCCGCCAAAACAACACCCTACCCCTTCTAATCCTCTTCTCACTCGATCCCTCACTTTTCTTTTGTTCTCCCTCTAAATAGTAGAAATGCATTATAGGAACCTTTTTTTTTCCTCCAAGCATGAATCATAATTCAAAAGGCAAATTCAATGAGGAAGAGGGAAGAAATTTAATCAAGGTTTTTTTCTTTTTTTTTACTTTTACATCAATTTGGTGTTGAAGTCAAAACATCCACCTATCTTTTCACAAATTATAACATGAAAAAACTAATCAGAAACCCTGAGACTGAAATCTTACCTCAAAATTCTAGCCAAAATTTTTCAAGGCTTAAATCAAGTTATGAGTTTGAAGAAATACATCAAGATCGAATATTGATGGAGAGAAAGATGATAATGATAATATCCATAAAGTGAACCTCATATTTGGAATAATTTATGATTGTGAAGGTGTCCTTGTTCTGTGGTGAAATATGATTCTTTATGAACATGCACGTGTGAGAAAATTATTGAAAATTGCATAGAAACTGTATTCAACTTGCATCATCACAATACATATATATCATTCTAATAAAAATTAAAGCTGTTGATCATGATAAATAAAATTTACTTGAAAATTTTAAGCATGTTTATGAAATCAATTAAGTTGAAACTTGTGAATTTCTATGAATTCAATCTCTTGCCTAAATTTATTATTTTATGAATAATTTGTGATATATGTTGGCATTTATCATAACGTTGCATTTGAGAATTTTGTTTATTGTTAATAATTTGCATTCATCAATGTTATAAATGGTTATATTTTTGTGTACATCATGTTGCTTGTAACAACTAAAAAGGATCTTAATTCTTTGGTACTCAAATTAATGTACAATGTAAAATAATTGAAATGATGAAATATGTGTTTATAGATTAAAATGTAATGGAACTCTCAATTGAAACATTGACTAGTATTTGTGATGCTTCCAGATAGCTGTCATGGGTATATGATCTTACGGTGAAAATTGATAATTTGATAACATTGAGCACAAAGTAAAATGATGAAGGTACTTCTTCAAGAGATCGAAGCCTAACACCAACTGTTATTCTTAGGGTTTCTTTTATTGATAGTCTGAATGAGAATTTTGAATGATTTTATGATCTCTTAGAATCTCATCATCCACAAATTCTTAAACAATGTCACTTTTTTTTTGAGGAAATTTTTTATCTAGAAATGTTATTGCACATAATGTTCATGACCATCATTAACATAAGGCTCATGATGGTTCTTGTTGAAGAATCAAGATGGAGTATTCCACTTTTGATGGTATACATGACATGCATACTTTACTTAGACATCATACAAGATTATTTCAAATTGATGAATATGCTTGAATATATGAAAGTCGCTTTTGTTGATGTTAAATTAACTAAATTTGCCAAACATTTTTAGTGGAAGTTATTAATATTAAATTAGCATTTCCTGGCAAATGACAATTGCTAATTGGGATAAAATGAAGTGTAGGTTGAGCCAAAAATAAGTTTAGACATCATAAGGAGTGATTGTAAATAATTAATTGCTCTAAAAAATCATCCCATTTCATTAACACTTGGGCTTGTATAGAGCCTTACAAAATTTACAAATAAATCTCTAGACTTCTTCTATTTACAAATAGAACCCTACATTAGATACAAATCTTAACACTCCCCCCTCAAGATGGACAAAATATATCCAGTAAGTCCATCTTGTCACACAACCTAGACAAATCTAATGAGCCAAGTCTTTTGGTGAGGCAATTAGCCACTTGCTCTCTAGTGGCTACATAACTTAGCTCCAATAGATAGTTATTCAACTTTTCCTTGATGAAGTTCCTATCAATCTCCACATGTTTGGTTCTACCATGTTGCACCAGGTTGTTAGCGATGTTGATCGCTGACTTGTTGTCGCACCACAACTTCATTTGAGCTCCTTGGTCCACCTTAAGATCTACCAACAAGGCTCTCAACCACATCTTCTCAGCAACTTCTAAGGCCATGGTCTGATACCCTGTCTCTGTTGTTGACCTCGCTACTACTGCTTATTTCTTGCTCTTCCAAGGGACCAAGTTGCTCCTGCAAACATGCACTATCCAGATGTGGCCTTCCTGTCATCCATACAACTTGCCCAGTCAAAGTCACGATAGCCCTCAATGCTTACATGTCAATTCTTCTTGTAGATCAACCCCTTTCATGGTGCACTCTTCAAGTACTCATAATTTGTTATCACGCATCCATGTGACCCTTCCTTGAATCATTCATGTATCGACTCTCCACACTTACTGCAAACCTCTGGTACCTCTCACGATCAACTAGCTCTCTTATCTCTGCGCTCAATTTTCTCTTCTGATCAACTGGTAAAACTGCGGGCTTACATCCCAACATGCCTGTCTCTTTGAGCAAGTCTAGCACATACTTCCTCTAAAATAGAACGATCTCCTTTGCTTTCCCCAAGTCCGTCACTTCGAACTCTTTGCCCAAACTTTCCTTCAGCTGAGCAATCTCTCTCTCATCATCCCTAGTGATAATCATATCATTCACAAACATAACAATAATAGTAATGTGCTCACCATGTCATCGAAAGAATACTGTGTCGTCAACATTGATCTGCTGATAACCCATGTCTTCCATTGCTTCCTGAACTTGTCAAACCAAGCTCGAGGAGGTTGTTTCAAATCATACAATGACTTTCTCAATCTATATACCTTGTCCATAGTTTAATTCATGTCGAAGCTAGAGGTTATCTCCATGTACACCTCTAGCAGATACTCAAGAAGAAACACATTCTTCACATCCAGTTAATGTAAACTCCATCCACCATTCACAGCTAGAGATACAAGTGTTTTGACTGTGCTCATCTTTTCCACTGGTGCAAATCTCATACGTCTGACTATGCTCTTTCACCACTAACCTTGCTCTGTAACGATCAATCTTTTCTTCTTAGGTTTGCTTCACTGTGAAGACTCATTTGCACCCGACTGTCTTTTTTCCCTGTTGGTAGCAACACGAGCTTGCATGCCTTGTTCTTATCGAGAGCACCAATTTCCTCCAACATTGCAACCTTCCATTTTGGATCCTTAGCTACCTGCCAACACTTGGGTATAGACATAGTGTCCAAAGATGCAATGAATGCTCAATATAAAGGTGATATGTTAGAGTATGAGATAAATTGAGCAATGTCATGTGAGAAACCAAAATGATCATAAGGATGACTCGCATTGTTGCGAGAGGTCCTCCTTAAAGCCATGAGAGTGGGAGGAGAAGAGAGAGGTATCATATCACCCTTGTAATCGAATTCTAAGGTGTGTGGTGTAGGAGTCAGGAGTCGGGGCAGATCGGGACAAAGGACTTGTTTGCACGAGTGGCAATACAAACACTGTTCCCTCATTCCGCTCTTTTCTCCTTTCGTACACTCTCAACTCCCCTTAAGCTTAAGTACCACCAACTTTGGGCTCATTTTTCTCATTTTCTAACTCTTTCTAAGTCGATTCTTCCCACACAACAGGACAAGACATTGTTCCCACCTGTACCAATCTCTCATCATCACCACTCTCTCTCTTGCCTCATACCTTCAACATTTGACGATTCACCAAATGGTGAAGTCACCTCTAAGGTGTTGTAGAGTTTGAATTTTTTAAGTCATATCCATACTCACAAATAGTATCTTCTCTGTTGGACTCTAACAAACATACCTCTTCTAAGTGACAAAATAACCCATAAAAATACACTTCGTATCTCTGGGATTTAGCTTCCCTATTGATGATCTATTATCATTCACAAAATATTCATAACCAAATACTTTCAATGAGAGGATCCTGCCATTATCTCCTTTCAACAATTCACAAGGCGATCGCCACTCCAGTACTCTTAAGGGCATTCTGTTGATTAATTGAGCAATTGTCAAAACAGCTTGCTCCCACAAATACTTTGGGACATTAATCGAGATCATCATGCTTCTAGCTACTGTTAGAAGGTGCCTATTTTTCCTCTCTTATACTTCGTTTTGTGTCAATGTGTATAGACAAGTTTTTTGATATTGTATCCCTTGGGTTGACCGGTACTCTCTAAACTTCTTGTTAGTATACTCTATCCTGTTATCAGACCTCAATAATTTTACTACTACTTCGTTTGAGTTTGAATCGCCTTGGGAAAGTTTTTAAGGAAAGCAAACACATCATTTTTATTTCTCATCAGATATAACTAAGTAATACGAGAAAAACGATCAATGAAAACACAAAATATCCGTAGTCATTCATTGAAGCTATTGAACAAAATCTCCATACACTTGAGTGCATCAAATCAAAAACACAAGAAATCCTATTAACAGAGCTAACATAAAGGCTTCTAGTGTGTTTACCAAACTCACAGGCATCACACACAAGTTTATGTTTATTTGCTTTTTCATACAAAGACAAATACAAACAACTCGATATACTAAATGAAAAGTGTATACGCTTGTTATGTAGCGGCAATGCATCTTCCACACTCCTAGATTCTCCTACTCTAACGCTCTCTACCATGGATGTCAAGGCTGAGTCTATCCCTTCTCTATTAAAGTACTAGGGTTCACTATGTCACATGTCAATTCTAAGTCTCCGTACAGTCCCCTTCTCTTGAAAGATTATTTTCAGAATATCAAATAAAATAATACATTTTAGTTGGAGTATAATGACATTAATAGATAAAATGTTCACCGAAAAGGAAAGAGCATGAAAAATTTGAACATAGTCATAGAATATGTACACCTCATTGTACTCTTACCAACCATAAGGTGTGTTATACCATCAACGGTCTGAATATTCTTTGGAATTTTTAGGTGAGTATATGAAGAGAACTGACTAGTAGCACCCGTCACATGTCGAGATACGCCAACATCTACTATTCATTATGGTGATCTTGTGATGGATATAGAACTAAGAGCATGTGTATAATGAATAATTTGGCTAAGTGAGCATAAGTAACAGTATTTCCCTTAGATGACGATAAGGTGAATGCATCCTCAGTCATATCACATGTCGCTCTCTGCTTGCTCTTCAGTATCTCTAAGAACTCTTGATCCTCATTGGTAAAGTCCATTCCTGTCTCTCCCTCGTTCTTCGCTTCTATTAGATTCGTAAAGTGACCCACTCTTACACCCCTTGGCCCCCATGATTACGACCATGACCTCTAGACTGACCATGTCCACTCGTCTCTCTCCTTGAGTGGTTTTAGACAAGCCTTGCTCAAGTGTCTTATTTCTTCACGAGTCTCCCCCTGAGCACCTGCCATACCTAAGCTCGAGGCAACCAAAATTGATCGTGTACCTGAAAATCCACTCGACTCAGAATGTAGCCTCTTGCGATTCTTTTCCTGCAACATGGCGGCGATGGCCTCATCCACCGAAAGAATCATTGCCTCGGCTAGGAGGATTGATCTCCTCTGATTAAAGACCGAGTTTAGATGAGCCATAAACGTCATAGTCCTCATTTGTGCAAAGATCTCTCCCTTCTTGCACCTTTGATCACTACTGCTTGACATAGATGAGAAGAAATCAAGTTTTTACCACAACCGTTCCAGTTCTATGGAGTGCTCCTGAATCGATCTATCACCCCATACCACTGCTTCTATGTCATAATGAATCTGGAACACTCTCATGTGGTTCTCAGTCCTAGAATAGGTCTTCTTCAGCTTTGCCCAGTTGTCATTCACCTTTCAAATGCGGTCCACTGGTGTAGCAATCAATGGAACTATTGAGTTGAGTAGCCAGGTGTAAATCAGTGCATGTGTGGTCCTCCACTCATCCCCTTTAGTACTATCACTCTTTGGCTCGACTCTGGTCAGGTATCCTTCTGGTCTCTTCCCTACTAGAGCAACTTTGATCTGACACAACCAACTCAGATAAGTGGCTGATCCATTGAGCTTTATATCCACAATAGAGAGATCTGGTTTCACCTGCGTCTAAGCACGTGCTGAGCTAGTGGCTACCGTCAAGACTAGCGCCTTTTATTAGTACAACCAAGACCTTTAGAATTTCAGGATCAACTTCAGGATCTTTCTTCCCCATAAGTTTCAATCTTTTACGTTCCACATTGCTATTGTCTCCGTCTCCTAGCATCCGCAATCACAAGGATAAGTCTAAACCACACAGTACACACGACTTTTCTTCCAGAGTTATTCGAAGTGGCGAAGCCTCCGACTGTTCACCCACACTGAGTTGAAGGCTTTTTTACCATGTTCACGCGACACCTATGCCATCCTCTCCTTTGCTTCTGAGAGCCACATAGATCCTCCGTACCACTCCTACCCGTAAGCCTTATCGCGACCCTGCAAAGCTTTGCACACCTTTTTCTCCTTATTACGACCATAAGAAGTCGTTCGATCATCTACTTCCTTCTGCGATCAATCTTGAACACGAGAGAATAGGATCCTTTCGTCTGAATCCTCGCCACAGAGATGACTTCCTCCAACGATCAATTTCGCATGCAGAACCGCAGGATCCTTGCGTTTGAAACCTCGCCACAGAGCAGTTGCTTCCTTGCTACTCCATTGTTCCTTCGGTTTTTGTTGCACGCCGCCTCTTGCATCGCCTCGCACAATGTCGCTCCACGCTCAAACTAGTAAGCCATGACCCACGCACAGTGCACTGTAGCAACGATTAGAGTTTGGTCTCTGATACTATAAAGAATTAATTGCTTTGAAAAATCTTCCCATTTCATTAACACTCAGGCTTATATAGTCTTACAACATTTACAAATAAATCCCTAGACTTTTCTATTTACAAATAAAACTCTACATTAGATACAAGTCTCAACAAATTGCTTATTTAGATCTATAATTTTTATCAAGCGTTTGTTAGTGTGATGGGATATTTAAATTATTTGAGGGACATTTTTGAGATCTATATGGTTAAAGATAAGTTGATTGGTTAATGACGTAAACTTTGTTATTCAAATTGATGTTGAACTTTGCTACATTAGAGGACGACTTTCACCGAACTATATAAGTTGAAAAAATATTTAAGAAGAAAGGAAACTTTAATGATCGTCTTCAAGGAACACATTTTACTCTCTTAGAGCTGATATCGTTTCTCTTGTGCAATCTTGGCTACTTATCAACCAAGCATAATACTTGTAACACCCCAACTACATAGTGCGACAGAGGTGGACGATTCGATCAGACTAACTTCTCACCAGCACTCGTTATAACTTACAGAATCAGGATCTAGTGAGTAATAAACCAGTTTAACTAAATTGTCACATTTCATTTCATAATTCATTCAAGCTCACATATACTTGGAAGCATGAAATATTATATCATCAAAAAAAAAAAAAAAAATATACACACACAGAGTTGCTAAATCCAATATAATAAAAGTATATTTCAAAAGTCCGTACAAACTCTCAAAACTATGAAATGTAAAAAATGTACAACTCACCTCGCTACTCACCCTGGTGCTACTTACCACTTCATGAAAAATGAACAACGTAGAGTGAGGAACAACAAACTCGACAAAATAATCAAGGCTTAAATAAGATTGTATAGACGGAAAAGAAACAAAGTGTATGCTCATATGTAACTCGTGTACATGTTCACAACACATGTCACAACATGCTATAATCGTATAAAACATGTAAAAGAAAAGACATGTAATATAAAAATCATGACAGTTGTATAAAATATGTAATCATCCATACATGTATAATTAAAAGTACATTCATAAAAATAATTAAGCTAATTATAAGAATGTCATTTATAATTCTATAGATCTAAACTATTTTCATGCCATGTCTTGTCATGAGTTTTCAGTCCAGCCTGAATGCTATATTAACTATTGATTAAGGTTCCCCCCCCACATAGCAATTATCAATAGCCCCTTTTGTTATCAACGGTTCCCTATGTTCTATCCCCATCTAATCTCAACGGTCTCGGAGTTTTGTCTCCGTCTGAATACCGGGAGTCGGGAATCTCATTGTTTTCAATCGACCATGTTTGCAAGTATTCATGTAATAACCTACCTATAAGATCACTTGTGACATTTTTTAAAGCATAATTTTTGTAGCAATCCTTATCATACGCATTTCGCATAGCATAAACATGAATCATAAGAATACATTCAAACAATGATTTTATAAACATGTTCATCATATTCATAACATAATAAGTATATACGTATTGTAATGATAAATCAAGTTTGCATCCATATAGTCTATGTTGGTATTCATCCATAATATACAGAAAATTCTAGATGCATTAGTTTCAGTCACATAATCACATGGGAACCTACAGCAAGTTATTTTTCTTATGTTAGCATATGATTATTTTATCCGAATCAACAAAGTAACCCTACAATGAGTTTTTCCAAGCTAATCGTCTAGTGTAAACAACATGAAATTTGCTAACATCTCAGGATTCCCGAAAATCTTAGCTTATTTCGTAATTTAACCCCAAACATAACTCATTTACGAATTCTTATATCAAAAGACTTGTCAGCATAACTAACCCTTCTCTAAGACTTACTATCTTGTCCTTTTTCTCCTCACTTTAATCTTTCCCCGATATTCATGAAATAGACCTATCGGAGAACGTAGCTCTCTGTTTTATAGTTTTGTGGTTGTTTCCGCAATGCTATAGTGGCACGAAACTCACAAAGAATGTTTGAATTCATAGAAAATGCCAAAATAAAAATGTAACGAAGGAAATGAATGCCTGAAGTATTAATAGAAATGGAGTTTATTCTTGTTGAAATCTCCCTGAAACTTCTTGTCATGAGTTGCGGTTCCCAGATCGCCACCTGCCCTTCTCTGTTTGTGCTTTGCTTTGCTAGAGGAACTGAGCAAAGCTTCTAGCATGAGGGAAAATTCAGGAGAGGGAAGTGGGGACACAACATTGGATCTCAACCGTTCGAACCATCCCATGGTTGAGAATCTCAAAGGAATGGTGGTGGCTACATTGATTTGGGAGAGATTAGGGAATTGATTCAGTTTAATTAATTTTTATTAAACTTATAACTTAATAATTTTATATCTTCTCATTCATTTAAAATTCATGCTTGGTGCTATGTACAAAATTGATTGATTTGATGTGTAAAATTTTATAAAATTGACTTGATCAAATTTCGAAGATACGAAATTTGGGATACATTTTACAATTATCAAGTTTTACTTGTAATTGCTAAAATTTGGGTATTACATGTCAAAGTTTTGAGAAAAATAGGCTGAATCATGAATAGACTCTTTGCTTTTATTCCATTAAAAAATAATCTTACAATTTATCTTAGATACAAAATAAAGTGCATAATTTAATTTTGGTAACTTAATAATATATATTCCCAATCTGAATATTCAACTAAAAGGGAAATAAATCAGAATAAAGATATTGAAAATAATTTAAATACAGAAGCTCCTAGTTATAGAAAACTCCTAATGTAGCTGCGTGATTTCCGTTCTTCCTGATTGACTTCCCCCTCAAATTGATGCCGACTGATCAAGAAGCATCAATTTGCTAGCAAAATACTGATAACACTGTCGGGACCAACAATCCTCAAGCCGTGAGTGCTGAAGCCGAAAGTCCTGAAATCGAGTATGTCGATATCTCAGAGACAACTCCTGAATTATAACATGATTTGAGCAAAGAAAAACAAGAAATCCTTTATCATTGTCGTCCAGAAATTCAAATTATAGCCCCAAGAAGGATCCGCTTTCAGTTACACGATTCAAATGTTATCGATCATAACCCAAAAATAGGATCCAGTTACACGACCCAGGTGCTATCGATCATAGCCTACAAGTAGGACCCGCGTCCTGATCCAGATGCTACCAATCATATCCTACAAATAGGATCCAGTTACACGCCGAACTCAGTAGTGTGAGTTTATAGCCTTAGTAGGGGCTAAGAGGTTGTTGGGATGGTTGATCTAAGATGAGTTCATGTTGCAAAGCCAAAAGCTCTACACAAGTGTTTAGCAAATTAGTCTTAAAAAAAAATTGCATAATCTATTTTAAATAACTTAATAATGCACTTTCCCAATCTAAATATTCAGCTAAAAGGGAAATAAATCAGAATAAAGATATTGAAAATAATTTAAATAAGGAAGCTCCTAATTATAGAACCTCCTAATATAGCTGCCTAATTTCCATCCTTCATGATTGACATTGCAATACTTTCTTTGATTGTTACTACTGCTCCAATAAGACAGCACTAGCAGAAAATTTTGAATGGACCAATATGCTTTACATGTTATAAAACAGTTCATCTCTTACCTTAATGCTTTCATCGTGCTTGGGCCCTTGAGTGCCCGGGAATGAGCATAATAAGTAGGATCTTGGCCCTTGAGGATTTAGAATATAATTGTGTTGCAAAACTGATCACAGTTAGTTGTGATAAATCTCAAGTTTATTTCGTTGTTTTTAATATGCATGATTGTTAGCTATAACACTTTGAGGAGAACTCAATCTTTCATGCATTCTTCTTCTTGTAATGGCAAAAGATGCAAGTTATTCACTATAAAGATAGTGTCAAGATTCGATTTTAAGGTCCAGTCCCATTCAATTCATTTTTAATGTTACATAGGTTAACAAAACTTCTCTCATTAGTATTGAGAGATGCCTTGTACCTATTCAGTCATTTTATAATTTAAATATAATTCAGATATGACATGGTGCGGCATAATTCTTGTAGATGATGCTAATATATGCTAAGTCACAATTGATTTTATGATACAGATGTTATATATTATGGTGAGGATGATGTTATTCTTTTAAATTTAAGGGCACTGATATGAGGCTGAAACCATCCGGCTTGCTAAAACACCTATTTTTTGTTTGTCCTTGCTAATAAAATTGTAAGCGAAATGAAAATCAAGTACTAACTAAATGTTCAAACATTATCGCCTTAAATTTAATGGCATCCAATACTGCATCTGCGTCATTGTTACATTAATTTTTTGAGGGGTGCAATCTATCATCATGTTGATCTCATTTTCAGTGAGGTTTTAGTCTCCTACTCCCAGAACCTAGAATTTAGCCTTAGGAGTTTTTTATTGACCATCCCAACAGACTAGTAATGGAGCCCACCCCCCATAGAACTTCGAGCCACATCTTGACTCATTTTTGTGCAGACCTCACATGAGTAGTCTCAAGCACTCAACTCTTAGTGCAAGGGCTAAGGACTAACATGTAGATGACCCGAAAATGAGTTCCTACAAGATCAGACGGCCATATGTGAACCCTCCATGACTCGGCAACGCGAACACCAAAATTCACACATTGCACCGACATTTAAACTGAAGTCAATTTTCAAAATGACCTGTCACGACAAAAAATTCAAAGAAATCAAATTTGACACATTTTTTGCCCAATAGTCTACAAACTTGTCCAGACGACCCCGGATGACGAAACAGACCGCGCAGATGCGTCCGGTGCATCGACTTTAGCTAGAAAGGACACCAATATTACTGTGGTTCCGCACGCGAGCAATTAGCACGAAAATCGATGCACATTTTTTTAATTAGCGGGGCGCGGGCCCGGATCAGATTCAACTCAGGTTCAACTTGGGCTAGATGCGGGCTAATTACCTCGGCTCACAAATTTCAAATTTCAAATATATCATTTAATCCCACAATAATTGAATATAATTAAGCGTTAAGTTTTTCCAATTAAGTCTCCTCTACGTATGGAAACAAATTAATTCCCCGTCAATGCTCATAACGACTCCCTCAAAATTTTGCATATACTAATTCGCTTCCTATCCTTTGTGACATAACTCCTCATTCGGTCCCTCATATGCTCATGTCTGCTCACCTCTCTGCGCTTATTCCCCATGCCGAACAAACCTCGCCCTCGCTCGACCTCGCCTCCCTTTGCATCGTTCGCCCTAATTCGACAATCGCAGCTCTTCCGCATTCGATTCCTCTCGACTGTGCGACCTCTCGACCTCATCTCCCTTTGCACTGTTCGCCCTCATTCGACAGCATCCCTCGCTTGCTCCCCCCCCTCTCTCTCTCGATTCGATCATTCTCCAGGCTCTCTCGACTGCTCGACCTCGCCTCCTTCTCCCAGACAAACTGAAGACCGCTCGCACTCACTCAACCTCGCCACCCTCTGCACCGCTCGCCCTCGCTCAACCTCAGCTCCCTCTGCACCGCGAACTCCTCTTCCCCGCTCTCGACATGTTCGGCCCCTCACCCACTCTTTTCTCACGCTCGCCCAGAAGCTCTCCCGCGCTCACCCGCATCGGCCTCCCCTATTCTCTCCTGCTTCCCTCTCCTCTCTGCAAAGTGAACTCTCGCTCGCCTCTCCCGCTCCCTCCTTCCAGAGACACCTGTTTTCACTCTCTCAGCCGAAAGCTCTCCCTCGCCTGCTTCGGCTTTCACCCTTCTCTCGGCTCGCCGCTCTCTCGATCGAACGCCTCCCACATTCGATCGAAGTCGTCGACTTCCTCCTTCCTCACCACTTTTGTTTGAGGTATCACTTGAGATTGAAAGAGGCAAATAATTCTTTGTTTTTATATTTTATTGCCTATAGGAATTATGCAAAAAAAATCAGAATGCAGAATCATTTGTTTGTTTATTTTCTTTCATCATCTTAGTGATTTTCATGTTACAAATCTTCCTGAATTGATTGCTTAATTTTTATTCTCTAATCAACTGCGCTTATATAAATCTATCATTAAGAATGAGAAAACGTTTCTTTATAATCAATATGTCCATTGAGATGAATGTTTGGCTGCAATTTTTATCTCGTTTTTTTTTTCTATGAAAGAATCATATGCTCATGAAATAAAGATATGGTTGCTTGGGTTATTTGGTGGAGAAATACTTTATGGATTATCATAGGTTTATAAAAGATAATATCTATGGTCATTTGAGAGGGTCGAAGATGCTGTTTTTTTTTTCCCACACGTTCGTTGTTTTGAGGGGTTTGAAAATAGTGTTTTTACCACATACTTTCGTCGTTTTGAGAGAGTTGAAAATGTTGTTTTTTACCCATTTAAGTATTGGTTTTGAGCCAATTAAATGCAATCAGGAAGACGGTTTGAGTGCAGTTTTTGGTGCTGCATGGGGTCGTTTTGGGGCTGGTTTACCAGCTGATTTTGAGGGTTTTATGCACTACTTCGATGCTGATTTGCGAACTGTTTTGAAGCAGTTTATGTACCGTTTTGGAGCCTTGAATGCAGATTTTGCTCCTCATTTAAGAACTGATTTTGGAGCTTCTAAAAATATGTTTTGTGAGTTAATTAAGTGTTGTGCAGCGCTATGAATTAGCGTTTGAGGAGTTAAAAAATGCTGTTTTGAGCCGAGAAATTGTTGTATAAGTGTTGTTTGAGGTTGTGGATCGCTGTAGAAGGCTGTAGGAAATGTCCAAATTGCTGTTTGGAGTTGTGGATCGCTGTAGGAGGTTGTAGGAAGTGTCTAGGTTGCTGTTTGGAGTCGCCGATCGTTGTAGGAGGCTGTAGGAAGTGTATAAGTTGCTGTTTGGAGTCGCCGATCACTGTAAGAAAGTTGTTGTTTGGAGTTGCCGATCGCTGTAGGGTGTGTTAGGAAGTGTCCAGGTTGCTGTTTGGAGTTGTCGATTGCTGTAGGAGGTTGTAGAAAGTGTCCAGGTTGTTGTTTGGAGTTGTCGATTGTTGGGGGATGCTGTAAGAAGCGTCAAAGCTGTTGTTTGGGGCGGTTCAAGCTCGTATAAGCGCTGTCGGGCTCTGGAATATGTTATAAGCACCGTTTGGCGGCCTACCGGCTGCACTTCTTGGGCTCGTCTAGTGGCTTATGGGCTGCACTTCTTGGGTTCATCTAGCGGCTTAGGGGTTGCGTTTCTTGATTCCATCTCATGGCTTTTGGTCCACACTTTTCTGAGTCTATTTTATGACTTTTGGACCTCTCTTTTTCCTACTGAATTTAAAGACTTTTGGGCCGATCAAAACACTGTTTTGGAACAAATTTAAGCACTCTTCTCGAGAGTCGATTTAATTACAGTTGTTGAAAGAATTGAAGCGCTTTTACGACCGATTCACTTTCTACTTCCCCGCTTTTGGTTTGCTAGTTTTGGGGGTGGATCGATCTTCTTTCTTTATTTTGTTTTGCTTCTTTTGCTCGAATGATTAAGTCAAAATGAGAATTTCTGATTTAATTATTTGGAAGACACTTAAAGATATTTGAGGATTAGTTGGAAAACAATTAATTGTGGGCAAAACACCTTAAATCACTTCAAGCACATGTTAAAGTGTAGACTTCCTAGATTTTATGAGCACACCCTAAGTGGTAGTTCATCTACCTAATTTTCAAATGAATGATGAAACTAGACACTTGATCTTAATTCACCAATTGATTAAAACATTAAACATGTGGATACGTCAAGATGTGGCACATGTCTTCCGTAATTAAATCAATTAGTGAAATTCACGCCATGACTTAACCCACAATGAAACTCGATGCACCAGGATTTGAGCTTGAACATTACACTCCAATCCTCCTTGCAATTGGGAACATTTTTTGATGCCACATATGGATCACCGGACTAGAATAAATTTAGGGTCTAGGTGGCGAGGGCGATGACGACATTGCTTATGTGTGCTTAAACGAGGGATACGAAGTGAGATTATTAGAATAGTATCACCCACCTCAAGGACCTTCAATGAGAGGAGAGGATTAGGACCGATGATACTATTCGCCGACTCTTTATGGGATTGTTGCCACCGGAACTCTTAGGTTGCTAGTAGTTCTAGCACGATTAGAGTGACTAGTATGTGGACTATACGACCTTATAAAATATTTACAAAAATAAAACAAAATCTCTTCTACATGCTAAAAAGAACTCTGCATAAAAAAAGACTTGAACAACATTTTTTGCATGAAAATCAAAGAAATTTTCTATGAAAACTTATAAAAGTCAATGGTTAATTATTTGGATTGAGGTTAAGGACTGCTCTCCCTAGATTATCGGATTGGTAGCTCTTATTCAAGGTCGGGAAGAACATAATCCAGCTCTGAGCCCCCATTTCTATCAATGTCTTACACCTAGTCCTGGTCTTCCATATGTGACAACGGATTTCTTTTGCTTGTGATTTCTACGACTCTTTTTTTTTCCGACTTTCGTGTTGGATTTCCTTGCTTTGTTTATTTTCCCCGCAAGTTTATTTAAATTTCTTGTAAATATATTATGTTTTATGAGCTAACAACGCAGCAGGAACAACAACAGCAGATACGCCAGGTACGTGTGTACAATTTATTTATTGTCATTTTTTATTACTGTAATTTACTATTGCTTTAATATATATCACCCATATCTGGTTGCAAATTTGTTCTCAAAGCAAAATCATTTTTCAAAATTAAACAACATTTTCAAAAAAAAAAAAAAAAAGAGTTATGTTTAATAACTCTTCAAAATTAAACAATATTTTCAAAACAAGAAAAAAACATGTCAACGTGTAATAAATTTGCTATCAGGTGCTCGATTACCAACTCTTCCTTATTATTATATCAATCTTAAAGCATGTGGAACTAATATTGTGTATGCGCTACTATAGAAATGCTTCATTAGGAAAAGCCTTTTGTCTGTATAAAGTTCCAGCCCTTGTTGCTCCTAAGAAGGATGACACTTGGTATCATACTCACTATTCATAGAAGATTTTTCATTTTTACGCAGATGATATATTTGATTTAGTTTCGGCATCTGAATATATTTTTTTTTTATGATAGATCATTGGATTGGTTCTTACTAGATTAGACTTGGATATGGGGATGAGTGACAAATTCTTTTTAAGATTCTTGTTGAACCTTTAGAATGGCTTTTCATAACACTTGGTTTTTTAAGTGCACCTAGCACTTTTATGATGTTTTTAAACCTGATTCTTTGTCCACATATTGGCAACTTCTGTGTAGTATTTTTTGATTTTACCCTCATCTTTAACAATATTGAGTCATATCACTTGAGTAATTTGTGCATATTTTTTAATAATACGTTGTGCTAAAAGTCCTATCATTTTAAAGAAGTGTTCATTTATTCAACCTAAGGTCATTTTCTTAGGTTTCGTGGTCTCTACTCTTGTTTTTTTTTTAGATTTTAATAATGTAGAGGTTATCAAAATTAGGCTTGACCTAAGTCCATCATTTATATTCAAGGTTTAATGGTTTAGTGATTTTCTATCATAAAGTCTGAAGAGGTTTAGCAAACATTATTTTCCACTAATTAATGTACTTAATCATACGAACTTTTATTGGACGCATTCATAAAAGGCCATTATACTATTAAAAAACTAATGATTTTCACTCTAATCCTTACGTTACCAAACTTGTCAAAAGTTTTTAAGGCATATTGTAATTTTTCAAGTGTTGTCGTTGGCTGCCTGCCAAGCTAAGAAAATTATCCAATTGCATACTTCAACAAAAATTTGACTTTTACAATATGAAAATACACAACTCACGACTTCGAATTTATTCTTTGGTTCAAAGACTTGGGCACTAGGAGAATTCGTGGGATATTTTGATAATGATTTTTTGAAGTATCTACCATCTCAAAGAAAATTTAGCTTTAGGCTTGTTAAGGCGGTTGTATATCTTCGCGGTTTCATTTTTAGTTAGAAACTAGGTTGTTGTTGACAACAAAGCAGCTGATGCCTTGTTGACTGTTGTTAATGTTAAGGTCTTGGAATAGATGGATTATATAATGCTTATCTTTTATGTCTTGACTTTTATTTTGTATTTCATTGTAGTAAAGGCAAAATATAGTAGCACTTCACTTGCTTAAGTGTTCTGTATCATGCATCCCCAACACCTCACTTCATGATTTTTTTTATGAGAATTACATGATGGTCTACTAACAGCTTGGCGAGACAGGATGACATATGTTAGTCTCTTTGTATTTCTTTTTGTCTTGCATAAAGCAAGATTTTTGTTTTCATTTCACAATGTTGCAAGGGCCCTTTATGCAAGGCTACCAAACAACCCTCTTGACATTGCCCTCCTTTCCTACCTCATATGCTTTATGAATTGATTTAAATATGGATTTCATTCTAGATTTAAATATGGATTTCATTCTAGGTTTATCCATAAATATTGATTTTATGGATAATGCATTTTATAGTTTACTTTGGAAGTGTTGATGCTTCACATATAATCAAGGTTATTTTCTGAAGCATTTATTAGATTACACGGATTGCAACAGTTCCATACTTTTTTTATTATGGCTTAAGTTTTGCTAGTTACCTTTGGAGAACTTTAAATTATTTGGTACTACTTTAAAATTTACATATGCTTTTCATATAAGTAGTTTCAATATAAGTTTAATTAATGATTACAATAGTGTTTGATTGATGATTTCAACAACACCACCAACAGCGATGAGCCTTTATTCCACTATGTGGGGCCGGCTTCGAGAATTCTTCTTCTCCATTGTGTCCTATTGAGTATCATATTTTCATTTAATTCTAATAGATTAAGATTATTTTTTTTATACAACATGCCCACGCCTTTATAGTTCTAACTTTACCTTTAGTAACATAAAATATTGTGTGGGATGTCCTGAGATATAATTTTGTATCAGGATGTGCATGAAAACCATTTAATTTACTTTGAAATTAGTGCTATGTATGTGAAGAGTTTATGCTGTATTAATCTTAAATAAATAAAATGTTTTTGATGCCATCCTGACACAATTGGGGTAAGGATTCCCTGACATAACAATTAATAGTTTAACAAATGATCTATTGTTTCTCAGTTGCATAGTTTTCTTACAATTGTTTTATTCATTGCAATACAAAGAAATCTTTTGAAGTTGTTTATGATTTGTATCACGGTAGATAGTATATCATTACACAGCATGCTTCATATTTTCTATTTGGTTCACCTTTTTTGTGAGTGTATACATACATTCCATGCTAATATAAAATTACAAATTCTAAATCAAAGTGAGAATATAAAGCTATAGTTGATGTTTATAAAAAAAAAAAGCAGGTATTGATGAAGACATTTTTATACTTGTTAGAAATAAATCAAAATGCTTTCCTCCAGAAACATTTAATAAGCTCGTGCATCATATTCTAACCTTCACAATGCACTTAATAAATTGGTTTCAAATGGATATCTGATTGATTTGCATTAAAATTTTAATCGAAGTTCTTTGTTTAACTGTTCAGATCTAATACTTCATCTATGTTTTTCGGTCAAACTTCTATATTATGAATAATGCTATTATTCTTGTGCTTTATTTGCTATTACTAAACAAAATGACACGGTGGACAAGAATATTATTGTGAAATCATTATAGGTTCTTTCAACATTCAGAAATATTTGGTTCATTAAAGTAATCAACCTCCTACGAATACTCATTGATCACACATTAAGAGTTGGTAAAGTTGTTTAATATCTACTAAAAGGGTACAATAATCGAACTCCCTAAAAACAAGTGCTTCGGCCTTAAAGAACATATTTCAACAGATTGGCATAATACATGAATCATGGCTAGACTAAGTCTATATTAAATCAGACCGATTCATGAATTTAATCATTTTTTTGTTGATTTAGTTTATTTCAACTTGAAGAAAGTTGAAATTATCTTTTTTTGGACAATTTTTACTTTACATTTAATTTAAATGGTGAGAATAGATTTAAATTAGAAGATAATATTCATTTTAATTTAAATTGTGCTTTTTATTTATGAAAATAGAGTATAGGATGCTTTTTTCATTGTTATGATTTGAAGTAAAGTATTATTTATATATTCCCTCCTCCGACAGGAATTGGAAAAAATTAAAGGAATTTCATTTTAATATTTATCTAGTATTTATACAATCCTTAGAAAATATTTTGTAGAAAAAAATATAAAATCAAGGACAAATATTTTCTATACAGTTAGTTACAATCAAAGAGCCCTCTCGAATTAGTGAGGTTTTATTTATTAACTAACGGATCAATGATGTGGTAGTGAACTTTTGAAGGGAAGAGTAGAATTAATAGCTTTAGTGGAGAACATAAGGTAGTCTTGATGTAGTGCAGGAGAACATAAGGTAGACAGATTGTGGCGGATGGTACCAAAGGAGCGCTGGTTGGGAGGTGGATCTATAGGCTGATATTTTGGGCAATAATTATATGAATGATTTTGCACTCCCTTTCAATTGAATAATATTTGTTTTCAATTTCAAATTTGTTGATAATTTTGGAAGGACTACTATTGATAAATTTTTGGTATGAATGTGAGTTTCACTTTTGGTAACAAATGGTGTATAAATTAAACAACGATCAGGCTTTATTTTTATAAAATTTTTATTGACTAAAATATGCATGGTGTTGCATGTTGCTCTGGGATATTGAAGAAAGTGATGGCTGATATGCTATCACAACAGTGTTTATAGGATCTTTTCATTCAATTTTTATATCTTTCTAAAAAAATAAAATATTTAGCTATAGTAATTTACAGATTCCTAGCGACAACTAAATTTGATTTCTGCTATAAATCTTTCTACTAAATTTTAGTCTTTTATTTTCTTTGAGTTATGAGATTGTCTTCTAATAATTTGTGATATCCTTGAGTAAACTCATGTATAATTTCATTTATTTAGGCCTTTAGTGTTAAATGTTATCTTTTTTTAATAATAGTCTTTACTCGGGGTCCAGTTTTGATATTCTAAAATTTGATGCACTGCCCTAAGGTGCGATGTTTTAAGATTATGCATGAATTAATTTTTCACAATGATAATATAGTTAATATTAAGTCTAGTTTGTGTCAAGTAGATAAGTCTTCCCAGTTTGATGGGAACTTTTTTCTACTTTTGTGTCTTCTAAGCATCTCCAAATTTATGATTAAACTCCATGGGTCTCTTGATTGACTTGAATCTGGATTTGCTTATTTGTTTCAATAGGTCTGTTATATAATTTTGTTGTAATATAAAGATTTTTTTATCAGGAGTTTACAGCTTAAATGCCAAGCAAGTATTTTAGCTTAGTTCTTTGGTTTCAACTTCTTAAAGCAGCCTTTTTCTTGAAGTCTCCATTCTTTCTGAATTGCTGCCCGTCATGATGATATTGGTGACACAAATTAGTAGTTTTGAGACTCCCCTTACAGTTTTGTTTCTCAAATTGTGGATATTATTCTTTATTTTGATTGGATCTCATGTCAATCATTACATTAGTGAATCTTCCAAATCATGTCTTTGAAGATATTACACCAGCCTTGCATGCCATATATTTCTTGTTGCTTTTGTTTTGCGCCACTAAAAAATTGCAAAAAAAAAAAAAAGAAGAATCTTTTATGGTAGATGGTATATGGATGGCAAAGAGGTAACATTTCCCAAAAGTCATGATTTATGACGCACTATGTTATCGTAGAGAGTGAGGCATGGAGATGATTATAAACATTTCTTAATTAAATGAAAAACTTGTGTCGTGTGAAATGGCCACATTTTACGTTTCAATAATTGTTTGTAATTGTGCTACTTGTTAATCAAAGTTGCTTTGGCTAAATTATGATGCAATGATGCTTATCAAAAATTGAGCTTCTATAGAGTTTGTACACTCAGTATGGTAGGATTGTGGGGCATTTACATATATAGCACATAATTCTTGTGTATTTACATATCTCACCTAAACTTTTATATTTACACTCATAGCACTCGAATCTTTAATATCACATAAAAAAAAACACTATTACCACTTTTTAAAAATAAAATGCACCTTTTCACACATAGGTTGAAAGCAGTGTTATATATATGAAGATAAAATTTTGAGTGTGAGATAAGTAAATACATTAGAATTGTGTGCAATGTCTTAAACTTCCCATATATTTGATGTCTGATAAAGATAATTTTAACATCTGCTTGCCACATGAAAATTGCAAAGTTGCAAAAAGTTGTTAGATATTGAGATGATATTGGGGGAGTCGCAAATTTTCAGATATTCACCAAATATCATGTACTATATTCATATAATTCACTATGTTAAAGAGACTAATAATTGGAATGACAATAAAATGTAATTTTCAAGTATTGTTAGTAATTCTGCCGGCATGAAGTTTGAGATGACCAGTATGATTCATATTTCTTCTTTGCTTACCCTTCTTTTCTCCCAGGTTCAATTCTGTGAACAGGACAATGATGTCACAAGAAAGATAAAGATGATTCTACGACAATTAAGGAATAGCGATCCTTCATATTATCAACTCCTCCATGTAGTAAGGCAAGGCGAACAACCAAGGGAAGGCATCTTGTTTATATCAAAGTTAGTCGAGGACCAATTTGCAGGTGGCAGCAACTACTCTGATTGGATTCTTCAGATACACCGCCAGTCTCTAAGTCCATGAGCTTTCAGGTGAGCCCACCATTGTAGTTCTGGATTGGTGCAAAGGTTTTTTTTTCCCTGCTGCTTTTGTTGAGCTTGGTTTCTTTATCCCTTCAAAAGTTAAGTCCTGCTTAATGCCTACCAATTAGAATGCTCAACATTTTGTAAAATTTGGCTTTTGCGTATTCGTTTCTCTTGAATTATATTTTTTACAAAATCTATTTTTGACCACTTCTTTAAATTTATCGTGTTGGAAAAATCATCAGTTTGTTCCTACTTTTGCATCTGAAATCATCTGATGGATGAGGTATTTGTCTTCAGTACGTTATGATTATGTTGTTGATTTTTGTGTTCTTGTGCTTCTTAAGCTTTAGCCCTGCTTTAACAGCAAGCAATAAGAGGTTTTTCAATTGAAATTGTTTTATACTGTTTCTAAAGTTCTGCAAGCTTGTCAAGATTGAATTTGGTCATAATATCACACAAAAAGCAAATCAAAGCATGGAATTATATGAGAATTGCAGGCAAGAGGCTTTCTTTATGGGGGTTATGATATGCCAGCCGTATTTAATTCACTTGATTTTGTTAACAGGTTTTGCGGCACATATTTCTATTATCCATATCTATCTCAGCTGAGATGATGTTGCTATTTGGCATGCCTGTTTTAGGTTTTAAATGTTTTTCATATTTCTTTTAAGGTGGATTTACATAGATCACATAATTCTTATGCATTTATATATCTATTTCTAAATTTTGTATTTTGTTAAATAGCAGTTCAGCATTATAATCATATTAAACTATATGTATGACAAGTTATATTAGGTTTTATAAAAAATATATTAGTGATATTTTTGATATGATCTTAAAGATATGAGAGTTATATATATGTAAACAAATATTATAGAATAGGTGGTAGGTATATAATTTTTTGAGAATTATGTGAGAAGAATGTAAAACCCCTTTGTTTGAATGTGTAGCATATTTGCTGGAAATAATTTAAAGAATTTCAAGGTGTGGGATTCAAGCACTCGCTTTTTGTTATTTTATTGTATATTTATGATATTTATTTGGTATTTATGTAGAATTTATAGTATATTTTCAATTGTTCATTGAGTTTTGAAAGTTATGTTGAGCTTGACTTTTAAGAGAAGGCATGTTTCAAATCTTTCTTTAGTGAATTTTAAGAGAATATAAATGTATTATTTTCTTTAAGAAAAATGCTAGAAATTCATTGCAAAAAATGGACTTCATTCACTTTGAGCTACTTACCACATCATTATGTTTATCAATTCCATCAGTTTGTTTGGATTAAGTTTGTTGCAAGCTTGTTAAGATTAAAAATCATCATTATTTGACAAGATCTTGAGTTTGGTATTTCAAATTTAAAATAACAATTTTAGTTTTTTTAATTGACATGTTTATTTGTGGTCATTTATTTCGAACATCAAATAATAACAAATCAAATGTGAATAGAAAAATGACGAGCAATACTAAATATGGAAACTGATTTGCTTAGACTCAGCAGGTGTTTGGATGCGCCGAGAATTCAAGCTGAATAAAACTTAGCAAATCTTGTAAACTCAGATTAACAGATGTGTTAAATTCAAAAATATTTGTTAAGATTTAAATCTAATCAAATTTGATTGCAATGTTTGGTGACTGCGTTTCTTTCTTGTGCGACGTCACGATGAGATCTTCCTCAAATTTGTTAAATTTGGGATTTGAACAATCGAAAAATATTTGCGTACTTAAGACGTATGCAGAGTTGCATGTCTCGGTAGGTTATTCGGAGGGTATAGGGTGGTTACATCTGCGTTATATCCTCTGTAACCTCTTGTAATTTATCTGTAAATTATCTGTAAATTACAAATAAGTTCTGCACTTCTGTAGTTCCGGTAGGTGCAGGTAAGTTATAGGGAGGTTAGAGGGGGTATAACGCGGATATAAATTCCCTGTACTTTCTGAATAACTTCTGATGTATACAACGCTGCGTATGTCTTTGTTATATCTTTTGTAACCTCTTGTAATTTATCTGTAAATTACCTGTAAACTATAAATAAGTTCTGCACTTCTGTAGTTCCGGTAGGTACAGGTAAGGGAGGTTAGAGGGGGGTATAATACGGATATAAATTTTCTGTACTCTCTAAATAACTTCTGATGTATACAACGCTGCGTATGTCTTACGTGCACAAATATTTTCCTGAACAATCACACTTCATGTTTTAAGATATTGCAGAACTCTAATTACAATTATATTAAATAAGGAAAATATTTTACGTACACAAATATTTTCCTGCACCCGAGCGCAATTAATAAGCTTGTTTGTGTCAGTCCATCCCGGACCCATTATCCCATATGGGGAAAGCGCACAGTTTCTGCTCGCCTTTAGCTCGACACTGCAGTAACAATCATGATTTACAGGCGATAAAAATGTGCATTTTACTTTTTAAAAATAGGCCCGGTTGATGTTAAAGATTTGGATTGTGTTTGTAAATATGTGAGTTAACTTGGTTATATATGTAAATACATAAGAATAGTGTGGTATGTTTGTAAAAACTTTCTTTAAATATTGCATGCATCAACACTAAATATTAAAAAAAAAAATTAATTATTTTTTATACTATCATATCATGGCCAGGTACGCGATTAAAACCAAAAAAATAATTAAAGCCATAAGATTTTTACATAAACTTTATCAAATCAGTCTAAAATAAGTTCAATTCCCCAATAATATAATATAAATAATTTTCTACTTCATAAGCTATATCATCTTAACCGTGGCATAAATAAATTTGTATGTTTTGAGCTTGCTAATAAAGAAGGATAAGTAATTCGAGAGAAAAAACCGAATATGAAAATAAAACACCTACAATATATGTAAGATGTGATGCAAGATCATTATAGTCCATTGTGTATTAAGATCATAGAAACAACACTATATATTTTAATAAATTTAGTATGTATAGGCATAGGCTTAAGACATGAAGATTTTCCTCTTATTTCATTTAAAAATTTTAAAATTAATATTTACTAAATTTAGTGACTCCTACTCTTTCAATATATTATATGATATTAAAAAGTTTTGTAAAAATTTATGGACAACAAGTGCCTCGCCCAACCTTCCTCTGGCTCCACCATTGGTCCCTCGGCCTCTCCAACACCAAATCTTCTACCCTCTTTTGAAGCATTAGCGGATCTTAGTTCTCTTCTTTCCCAATCATGAATCTCCAAATCCCTTCTCAAATTAGAGGTCAGCCAAGCCATCTCACCATTAGATTGAATTTTATGAAGTTGTGGAGACTAATTTTGCTGTGAAAGAACAAAGCTATGACCACTAAATCATAATTGAGACATTATAATCATCAGTAAGGCCCACCCTCTATCATAAACCTCATAGAAATAATCAACTGCATAATCACAGGTAAGAAACCAATCCTAAACATTTTCTAGCAAAACAAACTGTAAACTTAGTTACCAAATACTAATCTTAAGTTACACAGGCTAATGATGCAGAGGCTAACAAGAGCCCGATACAACTCAGCAATCTAAAACCAAATTCTGTAACACAAACTTAACCAATATTTATGGCACAAAAATCTCTTTACTCTGTTCTTCTACATCTTCCTCTAACGCAGAGGCAGGAACATCAACCTTCGACCTGCGCCGGCTTCTTATAAGTATAAAACTTGGCAATCAAAAGGTAAACCAATAAATTTAACAAGCTCAATATAGCCAAAAGCCAGAAAAAATAATCAAGATGTCCACGGTTCAAATTATCCGGAATCCATCCGAGCTTCCCGTTCCTCGTAGAGATTGAAGTCACAATAGTAACCAGAAGAGAACTGAGGTAGTTCCCCAAGGCAACGGTTGTAAGCGAGAGCGCAGAGCACATGCTCCTCATGGCATCAGGAGCCTGATCATAAAAGAACTCCAATTGCCCAATAAAGGTGAAGACTTCAGCAGCTCCGATGATGAAGTACTGAGGAACTTGCCAGAATATGGACATGGGAAGGAAGCCTGTGTAGTCATACAAGTTATGCCTGGCTATGATTCGGAGCCTCACCACCTCGAGAAGACCAGCGGCCACCATGGAGAAGATGGAGACGAAGAGTCCGATACCCATACGAGTCAGCTGCGTGAAGCCGCGAGGATTGCCTGTGATTCTGCGCACCAATGGGACGACGATGCGGTCGTAGATTGGAACCCAGACGATGACGCTGATGGTGTCGAAGATGGAGAGGGAAGCCGAGGGGATCTCGAAGTTGGGGCCGATGTGAGGGTCGAGAGTGTTTCCTTGGAGAACGAACATGGTGCCCATTTGGCTGTACACTGTGGAGAAGATGATGCCGGTGGCCCATATAGGAAGGAGTCGAACAACGCTCTTGAGTTCTTCGACTTGGGTGACTGTGCAGAGCTTCCATGGATTTATGGGGACCTTCGTTTTGTCCTCCTGCGTCTCCACGGCGGCTTTATCAAAGAACCTGGTTCGATTTTGAGGTAATTAGGTTGTAGGAATGCAGAATTGTGTACATATGCTACAAAAAACTTACAATTTGGCATAACTGTGTGATGTGCATAGAAAGTTGTAGAAAGAAGGAAAAATAATAAAGAAGTTTTTGGCAAATTTGATAGATTTCAACTGTGTACAATCAATACTCTCATCTTCAATTCATTTCTAATAGTGTGGCAATAAAATATAACCTATGAAAAATTTTTATCGTAATTTATAAAAGAATTATTCCTTTTGTTTTTAGTATTAGATATGCCAGAAGAGAAAGATTAACAGAAGATAAAAAAACTCAGATTGAGCACAAATAATCAACTGTCAATATCATTCATAATTCATAAAATTTAATCGATGGATTCAACATAAAAACAACAAAAAGTTATATCAAAGCAAAAAGGTTAGTCTTTGTGAAAGTTGAGGTGTTAGACATGTAAACACATGAGAATTGTTTGCTATATATGTAAATGCCCCTAAACTTTATCGCACTTACTTCAGTAATTCCGTGTGCTCAAGCTTGCGGCTACCTTCGATAGCAGACTCTTTATCAGAAACCTCATACAACAAAGATTTATCTGATGGAACCTTCACACCAGATTTCCTAACTGATGCAACAAGAACCTGAGCAATTCTCGTAAGCGGGCTGCCTCCAGGTTTCTGGTGTCTATACAATGGAGAACCAACGAAGAAGCTAACGACAGCAATAGCCATTGCCACTGCCGGAATCCCGAACCCCCATCCCCAGCCCACATGCGTCTGTATATAAACCAATGCAGAGGCAGCAACGAGCGCCCCAATGTTTATAGAGAAGTAGAACCAATTGAAGAATGAGGTCTTGCTTCGCTTCTCAGACTCATCAGATTCATCGAACTGATCCGCCCCGAAGGAAGAGACACAGGGCTTTATACCTCCTGTTCCAAGGGCAATCAAGTACAAGGCAACGAAAACTGCTGCAATTTGTCCAGTAGTTGGGTCACATATACCATCATGACACAATGGTTTCAGTCCTTTCACAGATGCTGTCATGGTTAGAAGAATCAAGCCCTACAAACAAGAACTAGATTAATTCAGATTCTAGTTAAGATTAATAAATATATTAGAAAGATTTACATACATACATTCCACACAATTCCTTTGTATTTGCATATCTAAGAACTTTTGATATTTACAATTTATAACACTGTGGTGTCATGAACTTATGAATGAAGATATACTTCACTTTTAAAAAGTTTGTGGTGATGATACTTTTGGTAGGATATTAAAGATTAAAGTGCATGGGCATTTACATACATGCTACCCAATTCTTTTGCATTTACATATCTAACATATAAACTTCAATTTTTGCATTTTTATGAAATATATCATTATTTTAACTACTAAACGTGTAATACACCTGAAATGTATGTACATAAAATTGAAGTGTTAGATATGTAAACACATAAGATTGAGCTGTATGTGTGTAAATTTTACTATATAAAATGATCAAATTTCAGAAAAAAACTACTTACAATGATATATATGATCATGAACACTGCAATCGTCCAATATCTACCCCAATAGGCATCGGCAATGAAAGCTCCAAGGAGCGGCATGATGTAGCAGGTTCCAGACCAGTTATTGACATTCTTCGATGCTGTAGCATTGCCTTCATGGAGACGAAATTTCATGTAGTTTACCAGATTGGTACTCATTCCATAATATGCCAGTCTTTCACAGCATTCGTTTGCTGTTGATGGAAGAGTGGATTAGAAGGAAGAAACCCTAAGAGAAATTACAACTACCGTAAATAATCAATTGGAGGAGAAGAAATTAATACCGAGAATATAAGGGCAAGCCCTCCAGTTGCCAGTTTTCTTCCTATCAGCAGGATTGCCATGAATGTCAGTTGTACCATCTTTTGTATAATAATCTTTGACCTCCATCGAGGTTTTGATAGCTCAGATTTCGTCTGTTACTGATCTGGTTTAATGAAACCCACAACTGAGGAAAGCTATCAGTGATCAGTAAGTATGATGAGATTTGTACTAACCATAATTGACGAATTATTGAACCAATTATCTGAAAAGAACTAAACCTATCAGTTCACTAATCACTTAATTCGAGCAATCAGAATCAGATTTCATTACAACAACAGCAGACCTTTATCCCACTAAGTAGGGTTGGCTACCTGAATCCCTTTTCTCATTGTATCGTATTGAGTGCCATATTTTTATAATTCCAATAAATTAAGATCATTTTTTATATAACATGCCCAGGTTTTTTTAGGTCTATCTCTTCCTTTCTTAAAATATAAGTCAAATCTAAAATATCTACTCCCCTAACCGGATCATCAGATGGTTGACGTTTAAAGTGACCAAACCATCTAAGACGATTATCTCTAATCTTGTCTGTCACTGGAGCTACACCAACCCTTTCACAAATATATAGTTTCGCATTTTTTATCTAAGTGCAAAGCCACTCATCCACCTAAGCATTCTCATCTCAGCAACACTTAACTTAGTTTTATGCTTCTCTTTTATAGGCCACATGTTATATTTATGTTTTTTTTTTGTAATTATGGGTAATTTGGTCTTCTGGCTTTATTTACTTGTATGGCAATCGATAATTTGGTCTTCTGGCTTTATTTACTTGTATGGCATATTCCTCCTCTATAAAAAGGACTAAAGGTTTATGAGAGAGGTGTGGTGAAAGGTGCAGAAGTTATAACACCAAGCCATTTTTTCTTTCTCCCCATTCGATGCAAGTGGAATCTCCCTCCTTATGGACGTAGGCAAATCCTTAATGTTGAACCACATAAATTTTATATGTTTGATTGTTGTTGTGTGAATTTATTTGTTTCCGCACTGAACCACATAAATTTTATATGTTTGATTTTTGTTGTGTGAATTTCTTCGTTTCCGCATTGTTTTCGCATAACACAACATTCTACGCCATAAAGCATTGCAGGTCCCACCACCCTTATAAATCGCATAACACAACATTCTAAGCCATAAAGCATTGCAGGTCCCACCACCCTTATAAAATTTTCTTTTATGTCTAAGTTGTACTTTTCTATCATACAATAACTTGGACATAAAGGAAATTTTCCTTTATGTACTTTTCTATCACACAATAAGTTATACTATGAATGCATTCCTCCACTTCAACCATCATATAGCATTGCAGGTCCCACCATCATTTTATAAAATTTTCCTCCACTTCAACCATCAAACTTGAATTCTACTAATAACTTTCCTATCTATATTATCATCACTTTGAACAATAAAGCCGAGATATCGAAAACACTCATTTCTTCTAATGATTCGATCACTCATTGTCACAACTCTGCCACTAGATCAACTACTAGTAAATTTACATTCCATGTATTAAGCTCTAATGAAGGCCTTTGGACTCTAAAATGGGTAATTTAGAAATAAGAAAACTGCAGTAAGGAAAACTGCGGTAAGATTTCATACTTCAACAAAAATAGCCAAAAGAATAAATAAGCATGCAAAAAGAGCTCTGGAAAAGTATGCCGTGATTCCGCACAATGGTGGAAATAGAATTTCAAGTGAGAGTTTCTATGATATATATAGTTGGAAAAGAATTTAAGGGTAATGCTTTCATATTATTTAACAGCTGTTTAACAGCTAAGGCTGAGTGGTTCTACCATTGATTCTATAGGCGCAGAGCTTCTACTTCATCCAAGTTCTTTGATAGGTCTCTGACTTCGCTGGCTATCCAGTTTATAAAGTAACCAGGAAAACTTTTCATTGTCCTTTGCTTATTTATAGAAAATTAAATATTCATTAGTCTTAAACAAAATTTTAAAAAACCTAACAACCCGCTTGGAGAATAGCAGACAACCTCTTGCTCTGTATGGAACCTTTCAAACAGAATAAAACCAAAAAACAATCAATTGTGAACAAATTACTCCACACTAAGAATCAATAAAACACTAATCAGTCATACTATTTCAACCAAAAACGACTAATCAACCACATTCTGCGATCAATTTCAGTACAGAAATTAAAAGAATAGAATCCAGCCAATTTCTTAAAACAAAAAGAGATACTCCACAAAACCCCGACATTCAACAAAAGAAATAGTCCCACCAACCTCTTCTATCTCGATCCCGATAAAAAATTAAAAAAAAACGATTCAAAATTTCAGAAGGAGATGAACACTAAAGCTAAGAAATCATACAGATTGGGCAACGACGCCGAGAAAGGCAACCGAGCAGGCAGCCTCTAACTCTCAACCCTAACACCAGAGATGGATGAGAAGGAAGACGATGAACTATCATTAATGGAGTCTCAATTCAGGTATTGAAATTATTGAGACTGAGAACAGAATCTAGTTCTTATAGAAAACAAATCCTTGACGAAGCTCAGCAGCTTCTTAAGCTGTTTCGTACGTTGGACTGTTCAGCTATTTTGTTTCTTCACAAGGTTCGTTACGAAATTAAGGCAATAAATGGGAATTAATGGGACGCTAATTCAACTAGAATAGTCCACCCCGCATTAATCGACATATTTTTCCTCTAATCAGTCAAATATAGCGGAAATTAGCGTTCCATTTTATATGGCACATAATTAATTACTTACTTGTATATATATACATATATGTGCACACACTTAATTTTATATGGCACAAATTATCTTTTAAATATATTAATTATTATAAAATATAATTAAATTATTATATATTTATAAGAATAATCTTAATTGAAAAGATATCTTGAATGCTTCATAGGCTTTATTTGACTGCGTTTTTGCTTTAATAAAAAAAAACTTGTTTAAATAAATTTTTAAGAAAATGATTTTTTAAAAAAAATTGGATGAAAATAGCTCTTCCAAATGACAAAAAGATTGAGTTTAGGAAATGGTTAGAAGCACTTTTAGATGAGGAATAGAACCGAAATGCATGCTATAATGTATTAGTATTTTACATTGCTTTGAAAATCAAAATTGATCGGTCGGTTTGAACACTTCGACCGTGAACCAGTGATTTGTCTGGTCTCAATACAATAAAAATCATTTATACTTTCAAACGGTGAGGAATTTGTCAAATCCCAGTTGAATCGTCGGACGAAAGAACCAATTTCGTGTTTTGAAAACGGTTGTGTCGCGATCGTGATAGATCCAATGGCCCTAAATGAAACCAATAAATCTCATTAATCTCTAATATCATTCATCATAATACTGAATGAGACGAATGAGTCATACTTGCCTTTTTTTTTGTTTGAGAGTCTGAGATTTCAAATGGCCGAGACGAATGAGTCATACTTGCCTTTTTTTTTTTTGTTTGAGAGTCTGAGATTTCAAATGGCTGGGTGATTGAGAGTTCACCGTCATTAGCCACCACTTAATAACGTACTAAACTATTATATGCTCTCCAACAATTCTCCTACAAGTCGTCAGCCTACTCATAAACTTCAATCTTCAGAATGTGTGTTCTAATTTGTCTTGGCCATTTCTTGTGTTTCTTGATTTAGCAAGTAGAATGTTCATTGATGGCTTAATCATTTTACCTTAAGTGTGATTGTGCTCCTTTAATTTGATGCATTTGTTATGCAACTCAAATAAACTTTTCATATTATCGTTTTAACTGAATTTTAGTCATTTCTCATAATTTTTTTTTTTTTTTGTGAAACTGTTAGAATGTTTTTATGCTTGGAACTAACTAGTTTTGCTGAATTTTAACGGGTTATTTACTTTTCATTTGTAAGCTATTAAGAACGTGGTCCTAAATATAAATTTTACTATGGCCCCACCAATAATAGTATACCTTTGTACATCACTTTAAACTGTGATACGTGTTATCTCTTTCTAAATTAGAGTTTCATTACTGTGTGTCGATCAATCTTAGAATTTTAACCAAGTCTATTTAGGGGTTGCTTGTGAATAATATAAATTGATTTTCCTTAGGAATTTATTTAGTGACAATTTCACTCCATCTCTTGACACCACATTTTCCCAGAAATAATGCATGCCAGGAAATTATGACGCCTGAATCATATTTCTCACAGTGGTAGCTCGTAAGACTGAGAAATCGTGTGTTCTAGGGTTCTCCAAGCAGTTTTCATTGACCAAAACTTTGATTATAAATTGATACTTCAATACATCTAAAATATTTTTTATTACCATCCTCCTTCCTCGAGTTATTTGAGAATGATTCTTGATGTAATGTTAAGATCCCACAACTCTAGAAGGAGCATATTTGATTTTCAAAATTAAGGCAACATACATCAACTTATCCTTAGACAAGCATATTTGGAAGGTTGACCTGGGCATAGTTATGTTAACTGAAGTAGGTAAAAATTTTGTGACTATAATAGTATATAAAAGGCATCTAGTGCTTTAGGAGATGAGTTGGTGATACATATCACCTTGATTCATATATGTTTACATAAGAGTCAGTGGTGCATTTTTGGTCGAGTGAGGGACACTTTTGCTTTTGTCTGAGTATAGACTTTCAATCTTATTAGCCTCTCTCAGCTTAATTAGAACAACTCATCTCAAGTATTGGCCTTATCTTAGCAACTTTCATATCGCTATGCATATTATCTATTATTATTCTAATAATTTCTTATGTTGTTTATAAGAGACCAAAACATTATGATAGTTAACATATTTTCCAAGAAAAAGTAGATATAACATGTAGTAATTTTGGTGAATTTAAAGGTTTCAATAAAAAGTAACAATATAAGTGCTTGCATTGTGGAATTATATTCAAAGGTTGAGACATTAATAGAATGGAATAATCCTTAGCTAGGGTGAATGACAATGTTAATGCATTTAAAAAGTATCACGTTACATAAGTTATTAGCTATAAGAAAATTAAAGCGAACATAAGAAAAAATGTTATTTTGGTTTGTTTTAAAAGTCGGAGGCACCAGCTCGTCTAATCATCATCTTAAATTTTTTTTTCCAAATGGCCCTCTTTTTTGAACCACCAAGATGATTTAGAGAAAGAGGTGAACTCAAAAGAGGAGAGATTAAATGAAACTAGGCAAAAAAATTAAATTAAAAAAAAAACATGAAAAACTAATGTAAGGCTATCCTCATGCAATAGGTCAAGAGTATACGTTCGAAACGAGAATCAGATCAAAACAGCTTGAAAACCACATTCACGATAAAGTTTCCTACATAAACAACCCATGTAACCAAAGAATCAATGTATGTATATATATATATAT
>NW_018164444.1:4121554-4126385 GCF_001263595.1 Phalaenopsis equestris
ATATAGTTTCGGAGTTAAGAACAACTCTCAAAGGAACTTATCTATTTAGTTAATTACATCTTGGGGGATACAAAAAAAAAAAAAAAAAAATCACGATAATAGGAACCACTAGGAACCCTGCTTACAATATTGTGAAAATTTGTGAAATTGGTATATTAATGGAGCACAATTATCACAACTAGGAACATCTCGCCGCTTCCAGAACCAATATCGAACTAAAGGAAGAGGATGAATCCCTCACATCCACAAATGGATGACGGGCCTGTCAATGGGTGAGACCTAGGAAATAACTGGGCCATCTCAATAGGAACATCCCTACGTTTAAAGATCTAAGTAGATGTAAGGGCAGAAGGTGAATCACTATATCCCAATTAGGCGGCAAATTATCATCAATCGAGACCGATGAGAGGTCACCAACGAAGAAGTAATAACATAAAGGTAAGGAAATTATAATTGGTAGAGATAGTCGAATCAAGACTTCATAGATCCATCATCCCAAGTTATTGAGATCTTAGGTCTACTGATCATGAAAGTAGTCATCCCAACCCGCCCTGGGATCCCCTATCAGCAATCCATGAAGTGTGTTGTCTAAGAAAATCCTGATAGCCCTAAGATCAAAGAAAAGATACATCCAATCCCTATGACCCTGTATAAGTGGAACTCACAGAAGTGAGGCTTACACCCGCCAAAAAGTAGTAAGTATGCCTTTGGAATAAGAGGAACAAGGGGTCTGACTACAAAGCCAAAACCACCTCACAATGGACATACACCACATTTGTGTCAGGGAGTCGGTAACACCTTAAGTGTTCTAAACAACCACCTAAGTAAAAATCTTATGTTTGGTCAGTTCCTCATAGGGACATGCAAAATGATGTAATTATCCAATCGAACTCTAGTGTGGATGTCCTATTAGTTATGACTTGGGTGATAATCATGCATGCAACCCATTTTTAGAATGGCCCGAAGGCCATGCAGAAAAGAGTTAGAATGGCCCGAAGGCCATCCAGAAAAGAGACAGGTTTTAAAAGGTTATAATATTTTAATCCTAAATATTGATTAATCTTAATTTTTTATCATTATGATTTTTATAAAAAGGAAATTTTATGTCCTTAGAGAACCTATACTGCATAGACGATAAGCTTCCCATACAAACCACAAGCAAAAAAATAATAATAATGAGAATGCCAACATGCAATGAGAAATAAACAAGTCACATAAATAAATAGTGAAAGTTGATGTCGTTGGGTGGACAACATATCACAGAAAGAAGAAAAGGACAATCATGCTCCATATATACACACCTGGTCCTAATTCTATATAAGATTAAAGATTCAAAATTAAGGCACGGGACACAGGATACTTTTTCTGGACTTCACCACGTGGTTCTACTCTTCAAGTGTTTCAAAACCAATGCTCTTATCTTATTTCTGATACATAATCTTCTAAGGACTCTAAAAAAAAAAAAAACATGAAAAATGTTCAAAATAAAAAGCTTGACCTACAAAAAAAAAGGTTAGCACGGGTTATATACATGCAACGTGGTGAACCATACACGGTGGGAGGGAAGCTAAGCAACAACTGCAGAAAATATATTAGTTGAAATCATTATAGTCCCTCCCTTATGGACATGACTCTCTGCAAGAAGACCGACCTAACGTACTAGTGCACACGGCTTAAAATTGATAAACACACAAAAAGTCTAGGGAGACACAAACCATCAACAATAGTTAGATATGTAAAAATCCTAAATACACCCGATCCTATTCTAGCAAGCATCTAAAACAATGTGTCCTAACACAATAACCTAAATGTGTGCAAAGGTCTGGCGTATGTTTTTGGCAGGGTCGAAGTCCTCGACCCCATCTTAAGGATCCAAGAATTCTAATATGTGCCACTTAATGTTGTTTTTATGCAACAAAAAATAAATAAATAAATAAATAAAGCTTATAAAAGATTTGACCTCACATATGATCTAAAGTAGGTATACATACAATAAGTTTTTTTTTTTTTAAATATGAGGAATATCAATAATAAGGATATATTTTTCTTATATTTTAAAATAAATCCTAAGGAAAGAAAAAATATAAGTGGCCATGTTAGACCTCTTGGAGCCTTAGGATAACCATATGCGGCTGATCAATCACATTGCTCGATGAGATATGCTCGCAAGCAACGCTGATTAAAGCATCACGATCAACAATGAGTCTCTCAAATAATGAGGTTGATTTTCCATCAAGAAAAAAATTGATGATGCATATGCAATATGTGAGGTGATTTAGCATTGTGATCGCTCGATTGAAGTGTGGGCAATCACAAAAGTATGCCACGGAGAATTTCGAAGATGAATGCCATACTAAGTGAACTTTCATCTTCGATCATATGCTTGAATACTTACGACTTGCTCGCTCGTCGCGATCACATGAGTTTAATCACTGTATATGAACAAAGCAAAACAAGATTATGGGAGGATAGACATCACACATGTTAAAATGACTGCACCCATATAGTCGGAGATACCTAGCATGATTGTGTACAAAGTGATCACAACCCAAGCTGGGGGTGTGAGAAGGGCTAGTGCCATATGAGATAGCCATCTCAGAATACCACTCATCATGACCATATGGTGACACAAGCCTAAGTGCTATTTGTGCATGCACATGCAAATACAAAATGTGACACCCATATGACATGCAATTCGGGTGCATCGGGGACAGGACACGTTAGGGTAGATTATACCTCACTCGAGAGGTATATCGGATGCTCATGCAAATAGCAAACAAATGTCACACTATGCAATTCAACACACACACACACACACACACACATGATATAGAGTTCAATTGAACCGGGTATAGGAAACCCCAAAGGGGAATTACACATTGTATGAAAGGCAATCAAACATTCTCACGTAATGACAGGCATGATCAACGCATGATATGCTTATGATGAATGACAAACACGTGACAAATCCTAGATGATGGTATGAGTGTTAAATGGTGTGACTCATACTAGGTGAGAGTCACACACCCGAGTGAACACACATTATGCACTAGATGAGTTTAGAGGATCGGTAGCATGACTTGTACTGAGTCACACAATGTGAAATACATACGACACTCCTAGGCGGTGTCGTAGGAAGTGAGGGAGTGTGATTCCCATTAAGGAGAATTATATGTTTATCATCCCTCACAAAAAAGTACAAGTATCCATCCATTCACACAAGATGATGTGTGTTCAAGGGGCAATTCTCTCAATTATGTAGAGTTATGTACGAGATTTGAAGAGAGGTAATGGAATGAGGGAATTCCATTTCTTCAGCTGCCTTTCAGTTTTCAATTTGAAGAAAAAAAAGGCGCTAGTGAAGCTTGAATTAGGAGACTTTAGGCTGGGCTGTTTGAGCCGGCCGCCCTAATTAACAATGACTTGAACTTGACTTTACCAAACGAGAATTTTCTTTTTCTTTCGAAACATATGCACAGGGCGGGCGCCAACAACAAGGCTGTGGGTGCACTATGGCTGAGCTTACAGGTGGCATGTGACTAAAGAGCGGCCGAGCACACCAATGAGGATGAACGATTTTCTTACCCTCTACCCCCTGAAAAGCTGAAGGAACGGGTTGCAGACAGACGGAATGGACGGCATAAGTTCTCGTCAGAATCAGACTCTTTTTATGTGCGGCCGGTCAAACAAAAGCAAGGCAGTCGCAGGAGAAGCGTTGAAGAAGCAGTAGTTTAAGCCATTGACCCAGCTTCTGTTGACTATGCAGTTGGTTCTGTCGCTTCAGCGGAATAGTCAGCAGTCTAGCCTCTGACTGGGCCAGATGCATAATCACGTATGTAGGCAAGTGATCCAGTTGCTTCAGTAGAGTACATTGATTCAGATACATACAAAGAAAAAAATCTCAAGACCAAGTGCCAGTCAAGACAGATCCATTCACGGATTCTCGTGAGTGTGATTCAACAGAGTCTGCCTCTCGTGCTCGAGAGGCAGATCCAAAGCCAGTAGCTTACCTAGGAGCAGACTTCGGTATAGCATAGATAGATAAGAGAGTAGGTATGTGAACTGATTCGGAAGATTTTCTCTGGGAGTCTTTTCCGAAAACGAAGTTGACTTCCTTACTAAGCTTTCAGTAAAGTCAGGACTATGCTTCTTTTTCATTACCTCGATCTCCCAGAATCAAATTCTTTCTCTCGAAAACTCAGAATTGGAGGTCTCATTTTTTCTTACCAAAAAAACCCAATTCGGTCTTCTTTACCCCCACTCATTCTAGGGAAGAAAGCTAGCGCTTTCACTGTCTCAGTACACTTCACTATCGCCTTTAGAAGCTTGAAGTCAACTAAGGATTCCATTTCTGAAAGTCTGAAGAATTCCTCTTTTGAAATTTATTGATGTGAAAAACAA
This sequence comes from Phalaenopsis equestris, assembly GCF_001263595.1. Lineage (NCBI taxonomy): Eukaryota > Viridiplantae > Streptophyta > Magnoliopsida > Asparagales > Orchidaceae > Phalaenopsis > Phalaenopsis equestris. The sequence continues at coordinate 4,125,956 of NW_018164444.1, forward strand.
GATTTCAAGCTGAAAGTCTATGTTCCGGGGAAGAAAACTGAAAGATTCTTCTTTTCACTAGCATTCGATTTGAAGCTTGATACACAGGCGATTCAAGAATGCATTGAATTTGACTGAAGCAGGAAGAGTTCCTTTAGGTCTTGTCTTCTCCTGTATAGTGAGTCTAGTTTTTACCTGCTTGAGAGAATGGGAGCTTGGAAGAAAACTACACTGCGCTCAAGGTTCGTGATCAAGACGGATAACGTGGCTACGAGCTAGTAGAGACTCTCTTACTATAGAAAAGGAAGCATGGAAAGAGCATCCGATTCCTTCACCACTACACTATGGACTATGGGAGTGCATTGATGCCTTTCATAAGGGCTTTGCCTTTGCACTCATAGGCAATCAAAGTTTGAGTCGGCTCTGTTCCTAAGCTTGATCTAACAGAGAC